>NC_086452.1:335582595-335760095 GCF_028390025.1 Pseudophryne corroboree | reverse complement strand
CCGACGAGGGGAGACGCCTCCCCGCCGCCGCCGGCCCGGACACATCGCAAATTCACAACGGTGGATTTTATTATTATTTTTTTACGCGGCCAGCAGGGGGCGCCGCGCGCGCGGACCTGCGTCCCGCTTACATTTGCCGGGCTTATATATTATTTATATTATTTCGGCCAAGTCAGCGGAGCTCGTGTGAGAAGGGCATTCGTCAGAAAAATTGCGGAGCCCGAAAACCGGGTCTGATATTAGTTCAATCCAGAGGGAAGGTTGCCCAAGTCCGCGGAGCTCAGGTGAGAAGGGCATCCGTCAGAAAATTTGCGGAGCTCGCAGCCGGGCTCTATACCTTCCCCCCTTGCCCATCGCAGCGCCCCCTGGTGGGCTTAATCCGGTACTACGATTTGTGGAAGTCTTGCCGATGAGTGGAGACTGGCACCCCTCGGGCCGGGACAGGCTTCCAGGAGCCTGGGGAAAATCGGAGCATGTGACGCAAAAGTGTCGCGCGCACCACCCGACACGTGACTCTAATAAGAACCACCTCTCCGGATGTGTAATAGGAAGCACGTGCCGGGGCCTGGGCCCTTGATTCCCTGAACCCTGTATTCATGGTGGGCGTGGTTAGACAGAAAGCGCGGGCTTGGTACGGTGTGTGCGCCACAAACCCCGGAAGTCCTGTGTCTGCTGGTCCCATTGAGGCAATGGACGGAACCGACAGCAGCGACGAAGACTATCTCCCTGACTCGTCAGAGTTGAGCAGCTCGGATGATAGTGGAGGGGAGGAGACGTCTTTTCACGGCAGGCAGGATCTGGAAGTGTCCGGGGCTTGCTCCGCGGAGGCCTTACCAAGTCTCCATCCGTCCCGCGCAGTGTCGGTTCAGGTACTTACCCGAAAAGCAGATGGTTCGATTGCATGTAAAAAGAAAAATTTCTGCCTGTGGTGCGAGAGGCCATTCTCAAAAATTGCGAGACATGTGCAAGCTGTCCACCACAATGAGCATGAGGTAGCAAGGGCACTCAGCTTTCCGAAGCGCTTCAGGGAAAGGACAGTGCAGCTAGACCTGATTCGCACCCGGGGAAACTTTGCCCATAATGTCGGGATTCTCCGTGAGGGCAGCGGAGTCCTCCTACCGTGCAAGCAGCCGGAAGAAGCAACGGCTCCCCAAGATTTCATGCACTGTGTAAAATGTAAAGGGCTATTCTCCAGGAAGCACCTGTGGCGCCATGTGAAGAGGTGCCCGCTCCGCAAAAGTGACAGCCCCAAACCTGGAAGAACCAGGGTGCAGGGTCTCTTCACTTAAGCCACACCTCTCCCGAAGGATGTTGGCACCGGCCTCTGGAAGTTGCTGAGCGAAATGAATTATGATGTGGTACCGGTAATCAAAGGGGACCGCTGTATTATGCAGTTCGGTCAGCACCTCTACAACCGTCTGGGGTCTGATGTCAGCAAGCATGATTACATCCGTCAGAAGCTCAGAGAGGTGGGGTGGCTTCTGCTGAAGGCGATGAAGGTCACACCGTTGCGGTGTATGGAAGATTTCATTTGCCCACGGAATTTCCTGCAAGTGGTGCATGCTGTGAGGAGCCTGGCCGGTTACGATGACCGCACCAATACATATAAAATACCCTCGTTGGCTCTTAAGGTGGGACACAGCTTGCAGAAGATTTCTGCTATGGTGGAGTGTCAGGCATTGATGGAGGGCAGTGCCCTGACAGTGGAGCGTGCCCGAAACTTTCGGAAAATTTATGAGGCGAGGTGGAGCGAGCTCATCTCCACTGAAGACACTTCGAGAGATAAAATGGAATGCACCGCTGCTTCTGCCCTTCACTGATGATGTTAAGCGCTTGAACCTGTACCTCCTTGACAGTCAGCGAGAGTACATTGATGAGTTGTCCGCCCACCCTTCCAAAAAGCAGTGGTCCATGTTGGCCAAAGTTACCCTCACGCAGCTGATTCTCTTCAACCGCAGGAGAGAAGGTGAGGTTTCCAAGATGCGGCTCTCCTCCTTCGATTTACGGCACACAGCCGATTTGCATGGTGATGTGGCCCAGGCCCTGTCAGAGCTGGAGAAGGCACTCTGTCGTCACTTCTCCCGTATTGAGATTCCTGGGAAAAGAGGCAGGAAAGTCCCTGTCCTGTTATCCCCAAGCATGCAGAAAGCGATGGAGCTCCTCACAGAGAAGCGGACAGAATGTGGTGTTACCCCACACAATATCTACATGTTTGCTAGGCCAACAGCCATGTCCCATTATAGGGGATCCGACTGCATACGTCTCTACGCCCGGGAGTGTGGGGCCAAGCACCCCGAAGCATTATCTTCCACCCGCCTACGGAAGCATGTGGCTACACTTTCCAGGGTCCTCAACCTGAGCGATACAGAGATGGATCAGCTTGCTGATTTCCTTGGACATGATATCCGGGTGCATCGGCATTATTACCGCCTCCCGGAGGGTACCCTTCAACTGGCCAAGTTGAGCAAGCTCTTTCTGGCTCTCGAGCAAAGGAGAATGGCTGAATTCCGGGGCCACAATCTGGAAGAGATCTCCATTGATCCAAACGGTAGGTATCACTTGACAGTGTGGCTCCAGGGACTGACTGTCTAAGTGGGCTGGTGTGATCGGTTTCCCTGTCCTTCTCTATCCACAGAGCCGATCCAGGTGGTGAGTGATGACTCTGGGGATGAGCCAGAGAGTGAAGATACTGAGGTTCCCATGGGGCACATGGGAAAAGAAGCCGGCAGCGTGGTGTTGGCGGCGGATGGAGGTGCAGCTAAAGGTGGGTGTGACTGTCCATTCCATTTGAGATGCATCCATGACTGGTGGTGGCGTTGCGTGGTGACTGACCTTTCTTCTCCCGCACAGGTGACAAAAGGGGTGCCAAGCGCAATCCGTGGAACCCAGCAGAAGTGAAAGCTGTTGAACGTCACATGATTCGGTTCATTCGCTCATTCAAGGTGCCGGGCAAGAATGACTGTGATGCGTACCTAAGGGCAGAACGACAAGCGCTGAAGGCTAGGAACTGGCTCTCGGTTAAGTTTTACATTAAGAACCGAATTACTGCTGAAATGAGAAAGAACCTTTCCTGAATAAAATGTATCTGCTGCTGAATACATGTTTCCTCTATCTCTAATTAACCCCGAAAATAAATCAGTTATGTGGGTGTCCTCATGAGGCAGGTATTCCTGAATAGGTCACCATGAGGAAGGTTCCAAACATATGTCCCGATGAGGATAGAAAAACGTGTGTGTGTGTGTGTGTGTGTGTGTGTGTGTGTGTGTGTGTGTGTGTGTGTGTGTGTGTGTGTGTGTGTGTGTGTGTATACACACACTGCATGAATGATGATGAGGCGGCACTCGGAGACTGCTTTTAATCAAAAAGATGTGTATTTCAAGGTAACGTTTCAGGGATGTGCTCCCCTTCTTCAGACCTGGTCTGAAGAAGGGGAGCACGTCCCCGAATTGTTACCCTGAAATACACGTCTTTTTGATTATAAGCAGTCTCCGAGTGCCGTCATCGTCATTCATGCAGCTAGTATACAGGGGTTCATTCCCAGTGGAGTGCCGGGATTTATTATAATAAAATAAATATATATATATATATATATATATATATATATATATATATATATATATATATATATATATATATATATACACACATATACATATATATATATATATATATATATACACATACATACACTATATATATATATATATACACATATATATACATACACACATACATACATACATACATGCACACTGCTCAAAAAAATAAAGGGAACACTAAAATAACACATCCTAGATCTGAATGGATGATTTATTCTTATTAAATACTTTGTTCTTTACATAGTTGAATGTGCTGACAACAAAATCACACAAAAATTATCAATGGAAATCAAATTTATTAACCAATGGAGGTCTGGATTCGGAGTCACCCTCAAAATTAAAGTGGAAAAACACACTACAGGCAGATCCAACTTTGATGTAATGTCCTTAACACAAGTCTAAATGAGGCTCAGTAGTGTCTGCGGCCTCCTCGTGCCTGTATGACTTCCCCACAACCCACACAAGTGGCTCAGGTAGTGCAGCTCATCCAGGATTGCACATCATGTCTCGCTCCATCCACCAATGCTACGTTGCACCACAGACTGTCCAGGAGTTGGCGGATGCTTTAGTCCAGGTCTGGGAGGTGATCCCTCAGGAGACCATCCGCCACCTCATCAGGAGCATGCCCAGGCATTGTAGGGTTGTTGCCCTCCTACGGCCTCCTCCATGCCTCCTGATGTACTGGCCTGTCTCCTAGTAGCGCCTCCATGCTCTGGACACTACGCTGACAGACACAGCAAACCTTCTTGCCACAGCTCGCATTGATGTGCCATCCTGGATGAGCTGCACTACCTGAGCCACTTGTGTGGGTTGTGGGGAAGTCATACAGGCACGTGGAGGCCACAGACACTACTGAGCCTCATTTTGACTTGTTTTAAGGAGATTACATCAAAGTTGGATCAGCCTGTAATGTGTTTATCCACTTTAATTTTGAGGGTGACTCCAAATCCAGACCTCCATGGGTTAATAAATTTTATTTCCATTGATAATTTGTGTGTGATTGTTGTCAGCACATTCAACTATGTAAAGAACAAAGTGTTTAATAAGAATATTTCATTCAAAATTTAAGGAGTACTTGAAACGTAATTGGCTAGACTATGTAGACAACAATATCACACACTGGAATGACCCGGTTCTTTTCTGGGAAGCATCGAAGTCTGTGATGCGTGGTAGTATCATCTCATATGTATCTGGACCTAATAAGATTCAAAGAGACCAATATCGCTCCCTCTCCCACAAGGTACAGACTACATTTGCTGAATATGTGATAGACCCCTTGGAGGAGAAATTAATTATATATAATCAGGCTAAATCTGTATTGGAAAATTTTTTACTCTCTCAGGCTCAATCACGACTAGACTACACGAAAAACAAATATTATAGATGGGGAGCCAAGACGGGACGTCTATTGGCCTCATTAACCAAAGGCTATAAGCGAAGAAATCATATTGTTTCCATTAAAGACACTAGGACTTCTCTTTGTCTGACACGCACATCTGACATATCAAAGGCTTTTTATGACTACTATTGCAAACTATATTCTGCAAGACCTTCGACCCCAGAATCGTTAGAAGACGTCATTAGGGAGGCCAACTTACCTAGTCTAGATCCAGAACAAACTGACCTTTTAAACTCAGAAATCACTGAGGAAGAAATAAGGCTGGCAATCTCATCCTTACAGACTGGCAAAGCACCGGGACCAGATGGTTTCTCGGGAGAATACTTTAAATAAAATCCTATCCATAGACATTGTCCCGACGTTGCTAGAATTATATCGCACTATCCACAAACAACGCCCACACTATCCCTCCTTTAATGCTGCCTATACGACTCTCATCCCGAAGCCTGACCATGACCCCACACAATTGAGTTCATATCGTCCTATTACTCTATTAAATGTGGACTTTAAAATTCTATCCAAAATAATGTCCTCTCGACTACAACTATTTTCCTCTTCCCTTTGTTCACCTCACCAATTAGGATTTACTCGAGGCAGGCAACTAGTCAAGGGTATTCGAACAGCCATTGCTTCCATTGTTGCTTCCAACAATAACCCCACCGTCCCCAACATGCTTTTGAGCCTAGACGCCCAGAAAGCTTTCGATACGGTATCCTGGCCCTTCTTATTTAAAGTTCTGTCAACCAGAAATTTTGGCTCAGACTTTATTAATCTCATACAGTTCTTCTATAGTTCCCCCACAACTCTTCTTTTAGTAAACGGCACGAGAAGTGATCCTATTGTCATGTCTAGAGGCACCCGCCAGGGCTGTCCTTTATCTCCATTACTCTTTAATTTATCCCTCGACCCCTTACTCCGTATAATTGATTCCTGGCCCACCCTGAAAGGCATTTCGATTGGCTCGGTGGAAGTAAAACTCACTGCATTTGCGGATGACGTTCTGATATACATGTCTAATCCTAAACACTCCCTCGGGCCATTGCTGGAGTTGCTTGACAGGGTGGGATCCCTATCTGGTTTCTTTATTAACTTTGAAAAATCCAGTGCATTTTATCTTAAAAAGGGTTTTTATAGACCTTTGTGGGCAAAGCAGCTACCTCTAAACTGGGCTAAAAAGAAACTCCCATACCTGGGAGTCATCCTCCCCAAGAACATTATGGACCTCTATGATGTAAATATTGGGAAAACACTTTCAAAACTTACAAGGGATATTGAGGCAATGGTACACTTGCCACTTTCCTTTTTAGGAAGGACGAATATAATAAAAATGATATACTTCCCAAAACTCCTCTACCCACTACAAGTCCTCCCCCTCATACTTTCTAGACAGGATCTCCTACAAATTACGGCGATCTTTAGGAAATTCATCTGGAACAACAAACGCGCGAGAATTGGTCTGTTCAAACTAGGTCAGCCTAAAACAAATGGGGGAGTTAACTTTCCAGACATCCTGACGTATAGTTATGCTTCTCATGTTCGTTATATCAAAGACTGGTTGTCTAGCACCCACACATACGCTGACTCGCTTCTCGAACAAAATTTTATTCCGCAAGTGTCCTTGGTAGCTTTCCTACATTTGACTGACGCTGAGATTTCATCTGACTTAATGCTCAATCCCCTCTTAATGACTACGAGGAAAGTTTGGCTGTCATTAAGACATAAATACAAACTACACAAACATATATCTATTAATTTGCCTTTTCTAAATAACCCGGGTTTTCAAAATGGAGAAGCCGCTCCTTCTTTTAAGGAATGGAAATCCCTAGGAATTTGCAATATAGGCCAGCTCCTTGATCCTGGATCTCATAAACCATTAACATATGCGGAGGCCTTATCTAAATACCCTTGTATTGGCCCACAGAACTTTGCTTTTTTTCAAGCCCAACATTACACAAGTAAAATTTCTAGATTAATACCTACAACTGATTGGGGAAACCAATTAGACCACATATTAATGGGGGGGCGTGGCCTGGAGGCTGAACGGAAAGGCAGCACACTCTGAGAGCTCCTCAGAGACCAGCGAGTTTTGCCTTTAAAAACCACTCCCTGCCCGGAATAACCCCTCCAAACTTGTTCCCCCTGACGGAGGGAACATTCACCGGTGGTGGGGTAGTGCTGCGGAATCGGGGAGCCGGTCTCCCGGCTCCTGCGGGTTGCGGCCTACCCTCCACCCAGAAGCCGGGGCCTAAATTTTGGAGACCACAGCGGCGGGCCTTACGGAGCCTCAGCACCATCCCTGTAGCACCCTCAAGTGCCCTGACGCGGACCCCCTGGGAGCAGACTTGCGTCTCCCCGTGCTGACGGGACGGGGGAGGTAGCGGAGGAGAGTGGAACTGGCCGGGGTGCGGACGCCGGGGATCAGGAGCTCCGGAGACGGCGGCCATTTTAGACCTCTGACCCTGGGACAAGACGGCGGACTCGGGACCCGGCGGCCTCCATTACATCTAGAGGTGAGCTGGCTCCCCAACACGCTCTCCCCCCTACCGCTGCATGTACCTCACGCCAGCGGGCGGTCACTACCAGTCTCATCGGGCTGGACGCCGGAGGGAGACAGCACCGCAGCAACACCGCACTTGCTCCTACCTCTCTCTGAGGCTGGCCCTCAGTCCCTACCCTGCAGCCTTCTAAACCTCATAAGGGGCATCACCAGCCACATTAAGCTTGGAGGCTCTGGAAACCCTCTGCCCTCTCCTTACCTGGCCTGCTGGGTGACACCTGGCTTGCGGATCCTGTCCGGTCGCTGGGGAGCCCCACTCGACGACCATCACGGTGCTGGCGTCGGCCCTCTCCCCCCCCCCCCCCTGCCTTGGGGTGCGACTGGGCTAAACAGAGTGCCTTCTTCCTGCCACATAAGGGCTCTATACAGGCTCCAACACCCCCCCAGGGTTAAAATTTCATACATCTTGCTGAAGGTTTTTGATATTCCCCTTCTGTGCTGGACTTTTCTGTATTACAATATCACAAACCAGTGAGCGCCATCTCCTGGTCTCTGCCTGCCACTACGCCTGCTATATATATTCCAGTCTCCTATGTTATTACCTAGCAGAGAAATGTGCTGCTGACTGCCTATGGGCGCGACCATGGGGGTCTTGTTCTTGTGAATTCTCAATTCCTGTCTCGTGATGGATCACTAGCTATTTATGCTATTACTCTGATATGCCCTATGACCTCTCTTAATTCCGGGACTGTCACACATCATGCCTAAGTCCAAAGCCAAGAAAAATACGTCTTCTGCGGAAATTTCCTCCTTTATTTCTAAAATGAAGCCTAGTTCCACCAAAATACCGGCCGTCCCACCGCCCGCCCCGGTTTCAGAATCTGAGGAAGATTCATCTGCCCCAGACCCCTCCATGAAAGATTGCATTTCCTCCATCCTGGCGGAGATGAAGTCGCTGAAACAAGCTTTTCACTCGGAGATCCATAAAGCCATCTCAGGGCTCAAGGCGGAAATATCTGATCTTGGGGCCCGCACTAATGACGCTGAACAAAAAATCGACGAAGTCATTGCTTTCCAGCAGGAACTGGAACACTCAGTCTACGTTATGCAGGAGGATATTTACTTGCTCCAAGACCAACAGGAAGACGCAGATAATCGCGCACGACGTAATAACTTGCGCATTAAACACATTCCGGAGTCGGTGGAACCAGCACAATTGGAAGATTTCCTCCTTAGATTTTTCCAACACCTCCTTCCGGACGTCCCGCGGGAACAGTTCCTCCTGGACAGGGCTCACCGGGCCTTGCGCCAAAAACCCTCGAATTCATCCCCTCCAAGAGACGTAGTTCTACGATGTCATTACTTCAAAACCAAGGAAAAAATTCTAACAGCGGCCCGGAATAGAGACTTGTGTATATTTGACACCCACAAGCTAATGGTGTTTCAGGACTTATCCCCGACCACTCTTAAGAGGCGCTTCGACCTGCGGGAGTACACCCAAATCCTCAGGGAAAATCAAATTCGGTACAGATGGGGTTACCCTTTTGCCCTTATTGTGCAACTCGATGGGAAGAGACTGTTGGCACGTTCGAGGGAGGAGGCTCACCGGCTTCTTTCGCGACTCAACCTTTCCCCCCCGGAATCTGATAAACCTGACTCCACACGGGAAGCTCCAGTTCTTCAACGTACTCCAGTCTCACCCCTCCCGCAACGGGCGCCTCGACGCCTTTGGTTGACAGTCCCGGCAAAAACCTCTGTGAGACATGACCCTTCGTGAACATTTCTTCACAGCTGCACTGCCGGGTTACTATATGTTATTTTCTACTGTTATGTATACTAGCTTAGAGGTTTACGGGTTAATTTTTGCTACAGTGTTCATATATTTGAACATATGTTCTCTTTGTTCATAAGAGTCAAAAATGGTTCATTACGGTTAATTGTTGTTATGTCCCCTCAGGTCGCCTCCCCCCATATATTTGGTCGGTGGGACCCTTGATTCTCAGGGCCATACCCCCCACCGAGCTAGTATAGTCCGTTTTGAGCATAGGGGAGAACTCCTCTCCCTTAATACCCCATACGGGAGCTCAAACATCCAGACCCGTACGACACGTACAATGGGTCATTGGCTCGGTACGTTATATTTGTTCATTTCTTTTCATTTTGCACTGTTCTTTATGTTTCTATCCTCCTTTTTTCCTTTTCTCTCTCTACCCCCCACTCCTCTCCTCTTCTCTCCCCCGTCCCTCAGGGAGATCATTTATGGGCCCTTTGGGCCATTAGAGTTATGTTTCCACCTGTCCAATCATGTCTGTTAACATAATATCCTATAATGTGAAGGGTCTCAATAGTCCCCAAAAGAGGACCAACCTATTTCTCTTTTTGAAACAGGTGGGGGGAGATCTGGTATTCCTCCAGGAGACACATTTTAAAAGGTACTTCCCACCCTGAATTACGTTCCAAACGCCACCCTGTCGCCATACACGCCTGCGATCACTCCCAGAAGAAAAGAGGGGTCGCCATATTAATCCCCGCTCATCTACACTTAGAATCAGAAAAAATTGTTAGGGACAAGCGCGGAAGGTTCCTCATTATAGTAGGCAAGCTTAACAATGTCCCCATCACCTTGGTCAATATCTATGCCCCCAATGTCAATCAAGCCTCGTTTTTCGCCGCCTTAGATTCCAAAATTGCTCAGTGTAGGAAAGGTGACATTTTAATGGCAGGAGATTTCAACACTATTCTCCATCATAGTCTTGATCGCTCCAGCTCCCTGCCAACATCCCAGACCCATACACATACCCGCAACTCCCGAGCCCTGCAGTCCCTACTTAAAAATCACTTACTCTTCGATTCCTGGAGGGTTGTCGACCCCTTAGTTAAAGATTACACATTCTTTTCCCCAGTGCATAATCTATACACTAGAATTGACATGATTATGGTAGGAAGAGACCTCACTTCTCGAATCCAGAAATGCTGTATTCATCCAATTACGTGGTCTGACCATGCCCCGATATCCTTATCTTTGTCTGGGCTGGCCCGCACTCTTTCCCCCCCCTCTTGGTCCCTTAACGATGCCCTCCTCCAACAGACCGATGTGCCGCAACAAGTTACTCAGACATTGAATGATTACTTTAATGATAACCAAACCCCTGGTATATCGGACATGACCCTGTGGGAGGCGCATAAAGCGGTCCTTAGAGGCCATTTCATTCAGATCGCGGCCAGGCTCACCAAACAGCGCTCCCAAAAGATCTTAGAGCTCTCTGACCAACTCCACCTTCTGGAGGAGGTTCATAAGTCTTCTCTAAACCCTGCCGACTTAGACAAACTACTTAAAGTTAGGGGTGAACTTAATATGCTCTTGTCTCATAAGACTGAACAATGCCTTAGACGCCTCAACCAGATTTATTACGAAAAAGGGGATAAAGCAGACAAGATTTTGGCCAGGAAGTTGAGGGCTCAGATCTCCTCAAAAAATATCTTATCTATCCGCACCAAACAGGGAACACTAACACACGACCCCGACCGCATTCTGGGTGAATTCGAGGAATTTTATAAGCTATTATATAATACGGAGGCAGTCTCTTCGTCGTCCTCATCGAGATTCGAGGAGGGGATCAAATCCCTCTTAGATAAGTGTGACCTACCATCACTGAGCAGGTCGACAGTCTCTCAATTAGGCTCAGAAATAACTGTGGAAGAGTTAGATAACGCACTCAAAACTCAGAAATCTGGTAAAGCCCCTGGCCCTGACGGCATGTCAATTATGTATTACAAGAAATTTAAAGGGATTCTACTGCCCCATCTCTGTAGGCTCTTCAATGGCTTCCTCAAAGGTAACCCTCTATCACCCCGGGCTCTAGAGGCACGCATAGTTTTAATTCACAAACCTGGGAAGGACCCCAACTCCTGTGCTAGCTACCGCCCCATCTCTCTACTAAATAATGACATTAAAATCTTTGCCAAAATTCTCGCCCTGAGACTAAATTCAGTTCTCCCACGTCTGATCCATGCGGACCAGGTGGGCTTCATCCCAGGCCGACAAGCTAGGGACAATACCCGCAGAACCATTGACCTGGTCCACCTGGTCAATAAAGCTAAATTGCCCTCTGTCCTTCTCTCGCTTGATGCGGAGAAGGCTTTTGATAAAATACTTTGGCCTTTCATGTTCGCTACCTTGCGTAGGTTTGGCCTGGGAGGAAGCCTACTTCAGGGTAAACAGGCACTCTACTCCAACCCTTCTGCCAGGGTCCGGGTTAATGGTAAAGACTCTTCCCTCTTCCAAATCAATAACGGTACGCGCCAGGGGTGCCCCCTATCTCCGTTAATTTTTGCCATGACCATCGAACCCTTGGCGTGCATGGTTAGGGCTAATCCTGATATTAAGGGCATCACTGTAGGCGATGAGGAGTTCAAACTGTCATTATTTGCAGACGATGTTCTGTTAACTCTGTCTTCACCTAATATTTCTATCCCCAACCTATTTAAAACCCTATCATTATATTCACATTATTCGGGATACCGTATTAACTATTCTAAATCGGAGGCCCTCCCTTTGCATCTCAATGAGGATACCAGATCTCTCCTAGCTGCTAACTTTAATTTCGCCTGGCGCTCCAAAAAAATTAAATACCTAGGCGTGTTCATCACAAACTCCTACGACTCCCTATACTCAGAGAACTTCCCAGCCTTATTTAAGTGTATAGAGTCGGACCTTCGGGCGTGGGACAAGCAGATTATAGCCTGGTTCGGACGGATAGTCTCAGTAAAGATGAACATCCTACCCAGGCTCTTATACCTGATTCAAACAATTCCCATACGCATTCCCGCTGAGGCCTTAGGCCGAATGCAGAGACTCTTCCTAAAATTCATATGGTCAGGCAAGCCTCCTAGAATTAAGACCTCTACTTTGGTACGTGACCCACTAGCTGGAGGCAGAGGTTTGCCGGACATTCGCAAATATTATCACGCAACTCACCTAAGCCAGGCTGTCGCCTGGTTTTCCCCAGCGCCCCATCTACCCTGGATTCGAATTGAGCGGCTAGCAGCCGGGGTTTCCACTTTGGTATCCCTACTAACGCCGACCAAGTCAGTCCAGACAAGGCAAACATGCCTCCCCCCCACTAAATTTACCTGCTCCCTGTGGTGTTTCTGCATTCGGCATTATGGTTTATCCACTTTCCCCTCGCCCATTACTTCCATTTGGGACAATCAAGATTTTCCCCCTGGTTCCACCTTACGGTCCCACCCATGGTTCCACCTGAGCCCGCGCCCGGGACTGGTGTTTGACTTCATAGAGGGTTCCTCCTGGCGCTCCCTGCAGTCCCTACGGGACAAATATGATATCCCCCAACCTGTATTTTATGAGTATTTACAAATTCGTTCTTTCCTAAGCTCCCTCTCAAAATCCCAAGTCATACGTCAACTTACCCCCTTGGAACGTTTGTGTATTTATTCTCCTATGCGACAGGGTATTATCTCCATACTTTATGGCTTACTACGTTCTCTGAAAGCAGCGAACATACTTCCCCATGAGCGTAAATGGGAACAGGACCTTGGCCCACCCCCTGCAGAGGACTCATGGGAAATCATCAGGCAAAACGTAGCCCAGTCCTCAATTTCCTCCTTAGTGAAGGAAAATTCTTATAAAGTCTATACTAGATGGTATCGGGTCCCAGCAACACTGCATAAGATTTTTCCCGGGTCATCCCCATTATGTTGGCGCGGATGTGGCCAGACTGGAGACTTTAAGCACATCTGGTGGTCTTGCCCCAAAATATGCGCGTTTTGGGCACAGGTGGAAACCCTCATTGGTTCCATTTTCCACTCGCGAGTAGTATTGGGCCCTTGGTCGGCCCTCCTGGGCCTACCTCTCCCCAACTTTGACATCCAGGCGAGTAACCTGGTACTCCAAATTCTACACGCCGCTAGATGTGTGATAGCTAAAAATTGGAAAAAAACCATTACCCCCCCTAGACCACATATTAATGCGACCAGAACAATCTAAAGGGGCTATCTCATTCTACTATAAACAGTTCCACACCACACTAGACCATTCTTTATATAAAACTGGAATAGCTCAATGGTTGGAACACTTTCCCAATTTGGATGTAGATGGGTTACTACGCATGTTACACTTTTCAATAGCCACGTTCCCAGCCGCTAAATATACAGAAATGTACCTAAACATCTTTCACAGATCTTATATTTCTCCCCACAGGGGTTTCTTGATAGGCCTACTAGCTGACTCCTCCTGTCCTAAATGCGGCCACCCTTCGGCCGATCTGTATCACTGCTTCTGGGCCTGCCCGCTTCTAAGAAGGTTCTGGTTAGTAGTATGGCGCTTTGCCTCTCAGCATTTAGTGAATTACACTCCCCTTACATCGGAATGGGCCATATTTGGTATTGCACCCCCTGGTATTAGAGTTTCCAAACCCGTCAGGAAGTTGTTGTTGGCAATCTCCTCGGCAGCTAGGAAAGCTATCTTGCAAATGTGGGTCCATAGCTCTGCTCCGACACTGGAAATGTTTAGGGACAAACTATTTTTTATCTGCCATATGGATTGGCTGGAGGCCTCACTTCAAAAAGAATCTCGCACAGAATCCTTTTTCGCAACATGGGAAAGTTTTATTGAAACACTTCCTACTCATACCAAAGAGGCCATTAGTCAGTGTTTTCGCAACATACTTTGGTATGAAACTAGAATTTTTCTTGGAGACCCTCCCATCGAGTTTGATAGCGCTAATTAGGGGCTATGACGTGTTCCTGTCTCTCTGTACGTATATGGAATATTTATAGATGCTGCCTGGTACCATAGAATATTGTGCAAACTGCTTGTATCTAAGTTCCTCTTTGCGTCATGTATTACATTTTGTGACTGCCACGTTATATCTGTTTGTCTTGTTCTTCTTTTCTTTGATCGTCACTCACAATGTCACTATGCTTATTGTTACTATATCTAAAGAAATGCTTCAATAAAGAAAGAAATGTTATAAAAAAAATAAAAAAAAAGAATATTTCATTCATTCAGATCTAGGAGGTGTTATTTTAGTGTACCCTTTATTTTTTTGAGCAGTGTGTGTATATATATATATATATATATATATATATATATATATATCATATATACATATACACATACATACACACACACACAGGTTGAGTATCCCTTATCCAAAATGCTTGGGACCAGAGGTATTTTGGATATGGGATTTTTCCGTATTTTGGAATAATTGCATACCATAATGAGATGTCATGGTGATGGGACCTAAATCTAAGCACAGAATGTATTTATGTTACATATACACCTTATATACAGCCTTAAGGTAATTTTAGCCAATATTTTTTTATAACTTTGTACATTAAACAAAGTGTGTCTACATTCACACAATTCATTTATGTTTCATATACACCTTATACACACAGCCAGGTCATTTAATACAATATTTTTTATACCTTTGTGTATTAAACAAAGTTTGTGTACATTGAGCCATCAAAAAACAAAGGTTTCACTATCTCACTCAAAAAAGTCAGTATTTCAGAATATTTGGATATGGGATACTGTGTGTGTGTGTGTGTGTGTGTGTGTGTGTGTGTGTGTGTGTGTGTGTGTGTGTGTGTGTATATAAAAAAAAAAAAAAATGAATTTTATAAACACACACAGTATATATATCTCACACAACAAATCTACAGCCTAACATGTAATCACCTTTGAGCATAGTAACATGAGATATATATATATATATATATATATATATATATATATATATATATATATATATGCCATTTGCAGTCATTCATCACCGGCTTTCTATTCTTTCCCATGTGTAATAACCCTGTCCACGGTTGAAATTAATCTGTAACAATATGGAGAAAGCTATACACAAATAAACTTAATACAGATCTAGAGATATTGATATTGAAATTGTAAAGGGTAACAAAAAACAAACAAAAAACACCTAAAATTTGTGGCAGAGGTTATATACATTTACATATAACATCCCTTTGAGAGCCATCATGCTTGTGACAATCTTTCATGATGGGCTGTTGTAGCTGATGCTCCCTTAAACAGGGACATTTTGGTCCAGATTCTTGGAGACAGTTGAAAAAATATCCAAAGCTTACATAACCTCTGCCATACAGATGGGGGTTTTTTTTATACCAGTGATCGCGCTGAGCCCAAAAAAAAGTGGGTCCCAGGGACCCCTCACTTTTAAAAATTGGGGTCCTACTGGTTCTGTTCTGGGTCCCATCGGAATTAAGGTTTTTATTAATATTAATCTTATTTGGACACTACAGAAGTGTTGCAAGGTGGGGGCATGGGGTGACAGTGCTGCTGGGCTGTGTAGCATGCAGGACACTGTGCCCCAGAGCTTTAACTAGATATTTTGGTGCCCTTTGGCAGAAAGTGAATTGGAGCTCCACCTCCCAGAATCGAAACTACAGGCGGTGCGCGCCGCAGGCGCGCCGCAAAAATTTAGGTGCATGGCTTTATGGGGAAGGGGCGTGACCACATAATAGTGCCAATTCACATTACACCACACTGTAGTGCCGCTTATACACATTGCACCAGGTAGAACCTCCTATATACACTGCGCCAGGTAGAGCACGCCCTTATACACACTGCGCCAGGTAGGAGCACGCCCTTATACACACTGCGCCAGGTAGGAGCACGCCCTTATACACACTGCGCCAGGTAGGAGCACGCCCTTATACACACTGCGCCAGGTAGGAGCACGCCCTTATACACACTGCGCCAGGTAGGAGCACGCCCTTATACACACTGCGCCAGGTAGGAGCACGCCCTTATACACACTGCGCCAGGTAGGAGCACGCCCTTATACACACTGCGCCCGGTAGGAGCACGCCCTTATACACACTGCGCCAGGTAGGAGCACGCCCTTATACACACTGCGCCAGGTAGGAGCACGCCCTTATACACACTGCGCCAGGTAGAGCACACCCTTATACACACACTGCGCCAGGTAGAGCACGCCCTTATACACACACTGCGCCAGGTAGAGCACGCCCTTATACACACACTGCGCCAGGTAGAGCACGCCCTTATACACACACTGCGCCAGGTAGAGCACGCCCTTATACACACACTGCGCCAGGTAGAGCACGCCCTTATACACACTGCGCCAGGTAGAGCACGCCCTTATACACACTGCGCCAGGTAGAGCACGCCCTTATACACACTGCGCCAGGTAGAGCACGCCGTTATACACATTGCGCCAGGTAGAGCACGCCGTTATACACATTGCGCCAGGTAGAGCACGTACCTTCCGCACCACCAGGGCTCTGTGCTGTCACCGCTGTTTCCGTCAGGTAAAAGAAGTGAGAAGAAGTTTGAGGAGGAGGAGGGGGGTACCTCGGGAACTGGCTCCCGTCACAGGCCCGCTAGCTGGGCGTCCGTAGGGATGCTGGGGACACCTGATGGTAATGGTGCAGCCCGCTCTTCTCACGGCAGCAGTATGGTGGCAGAGCATGGCAGGGGCTGGAGGTGAGGTTCCTGGCCGGTCACCAATGCTCTCCTTCACACAGATCGCGGGAGAGCACACTGGAGGCAGCCGAGAGGGAGGCAGATATCGGGTTGGGAGGGAGCTGCAGTAAACGGTCTTGGCGAGTCACCGCCGGCCCGCAGCGTACAGCAGCCGCAGAGCCGTCTTCTCTCTCTGTACGGCCCCCGTGTGATGCCGCTGCACGTGACAAGGAGGGGGAGGGGGCACCGCCAGACTGCCAGTGGTAAGGCTCCACCTCCGCTCTGTACGGGCAAGTACGTCGCCGTCAATTTACAAGGAGTTGGCTGCAGCGGAGCGCGTCCCCGGGGACCCTCACATTTTTGAAAAGCGAGTCCCCGCCTTCAGATCCGGGTAAAATACACGCTATAGCGCGTATTTGCGAACACTGTATACTTTCCAATAAATTAACATCCTGTAAGCACTAGCACTCTCCATTTTGTTACACGTTCTGAATTTACCAATGTGGAGGTGAAAACTGGATGTTAACTCCTTGGGGTAGATTCAATTCAGCAACAGTTGAATAGCGCCGGGAGTTAGCTCCCGTCGCTATTCAATTCAGCTCAAGTTAAGTCAGCGAAGGCCCGGTCTCGCGGACTTAACAGGTTGAATTGTCAGGAGAACAGGCATTCTCCGACTTAACTCCCCGCCGCGATGCTGATTCCCAACAGAATCAGCCTCGCGCCGGCCGCACTTTTGTCGTATTTCCTCTCTCATTTCCTGGGGGTGAGAGAAGAATTCCCGACAATTAGTGTCACTTGGCGCCGTATTGAATAGCGCCGGGAGTGCTATTCAACTGTTGCTGAATTGAATCTACCCCCTTGAATGAAGGTGTAGATGGTCAGTGTGAACTTTTCAAGTTTCTCTTAGGATTATAACCACTTCTTCAGTTTCACCTAATGGAGCATCATTGCAATGTTTTTATCAATGCCAAAGGCACACTGCCTAAAGGATGCTGCTCAAATTTAGATGGAAATTAAAAATAAGATTTTACTCACCGGTAAATCTATTTCTCGTAGTCCGTAGTGGATGCTGGGGACTCCGTAAGGACCATGGGGAATAGCGGCTCCGCAGGAGACTGGGCACAGCTAAGAAAGAATTAGGACTACCTGGTGTGCACTGGCTCCTCCCACTATGACCCTCCTCCAGACTTCAGTAAGGATACTGTGCCCGGAAGAGCTGACACAATAAGGAAAGGATTTTGAATCCCGGGTAAGACTCATACCAGCCACACCAATCACACCGTATAACTCGTGATATTATACCCAGTTAACAGTATGAACATAACAGAGCCTCTCAACAGATGGCTCAACCATAACCCTTTAAGTTAACAATAACTATATACAAGTATTGCAGACAGTCCGCACTTGGGACGGGCGCCCAGCATCCACTACGGACTTCGAGAAATAGATTTACCGGTGAGTAAAATCTTATTATCTCTAACGTCCTGGTGGATGCTGGGGACTCCGTAAGGACCATGGGGATTATACCAAAGCTCCCAAACGGGCGGGAGAGTGCGGATGACTCTGCAGCACCGAATGAGAGAACTCAAGGTCCTCCTCAGCCAGGGTATCAATTTTGTAGAATTTTGCAAACGTGTTTGCCCCTGACCAAGTAGCAGCTCGGCAAAGTTGTAAAGCCGAGACCCCCCGGGCAGCCGCCCAAGAGCAGCCCACTTTCCTCGTGGAATGGGCTTTTACAGATTTAGGCTGCGGCAGGCCAGCCACAGAATGCGCAAGCTGAATTGTGCTACAAATCCAGCGAGCAATAGTCTGCTTTGAAGCAGGAGCACCCATCTTGTTTGGTGCATACAGGATAAACAGCGAGTCAGTCTTCCTGACTCCAGCCGTCCTGGAAACATAAATTTTCAAGGCCCTGACTACGTCCAGTAACTTGGAGTCCTCCAAGTCCCTAGTAGCCGCAGGCACCACGATAGGTTGGTTCAAGTGAAAAGCTGATACCACCTTAGGAAGAAACTGGGGACTAGTCCTCAATTCTGCCCTATCCATATGGAAAATCCAATAGGGGCTTTTGCATGACAAAGCCGCCAATTTTGCCACCCGCCTTGCCGAAGCCAAGGCCAAAAGCATGACCACTTTCCACGTGAGATATTATAAATTCACGGTTTTGAGTGGCTCAAACCAATGTGACTTTAGGAAACCCAACACCACGTTGAGGTCCCACGGTGCCACTGGAGGCACAAAAGGAGGCTGAATATGCAGCACTCCCTTGACAAATGTCTGAACTTCAGGCAGTGAAGCCAGTTCCATTATGGAAGAAAATCGATAGAGCCGAAATCTGGACTTTAATGGAACCCAATTGTAGGCCCATAGTCACCTCTGACTGTAGGAAGTGCAGAAATCGACCTAGCTGAAATTTCTCCTTTGGGGCCTTCCTGGCCTCACAGTACGCAACATATTTCCGCCATATGCGGTGATAATGGTTAGCGTTCACTTCTTTCCTAGCTTTAAATAGCGTAGGGATAACTTCCTCCGGAATACCCTTTTCCTTCAGGATCCGGCGTTCAACCGCCATGCCGTCAACGCAGCCGCGGTACGTCTTGAAACAGACAGGCCCCCTGCTGCAGCAGGTCCTGTCTGAGCGGCAGAGGCCATAGGTCCTCTGAGATCATTTCTTGGAGTTCTGGTTACCAAGCTCTTCTTGGCCAACCCGGAACAATGAGTATAGTTCCTACTCGTCTCCTTCTTATTATTCTCATTACCCTGGGTAAGAGAGGCAGAGAAGGGAACACATAGACCGACTGGTACACCCACGGTGTTACCAGAGCGTCCACAGCTATCGCCTGAGGGTCCTTGACCTGGCGCAATATCTTTGTAACTTTTAGTTGAGGCGGGACGCCATCATGTCCACCTGTGGCCTTTCCCAACGGTGTACAATCATTTGGAAGACTTCCGGATGAAGTCCCCACTCTCCCGGGTGGAGGTCGTGTCTTCTGAGAAAGTCTGCTTCTCAGTTGTCCACTCCGGGAATGAACACTGCTGACAGTGCTAACACATGATTTTCCGCCCATCGGAGAATCCTTGTGGCTTCTGCCATCACCATCCTGCTTCTTGTGCCGCCCTGTCGTGTACATGAGCGACCGCCGTGATGTTGTCTGACTGGATCAGCACCGGCCGGTGTTGAAGCAGGGGTCTAGCCCGACTTAGGGCATTGTAAATGGCCCTTAGTTCCAGAATATTTATGTGTAGGGAAGTCTCCTGACTTTTCCATAGCCTTGGAAGTTTCTTCCCTGTGTGACTGCCCCCCAGCCTCGAAGGCTGGCATCCGTGGTCACCAGGACCCAGTTCTGTATGCCGAATCTGCGGCCCCCTAGAAGATGAGCACTCTGCAGCCACCACAACAACGACACCCTGGCCCTTGGAGACAGGGTTATCCGCCGATGCATCTGAAGATGCGACCCGGACCACATGTCCAACAGATCCCACTGGAAAATCCTTAAATGGGACCTGGAGAATGGAATTTCTTCTCAAGAAGCTACCATCCTTCCCAGGGCTCGCGTGCATTGATGCACCGACACCTGTATACGTATTAGGAGGTCTCTGTCTAGAGACAACTCCTTGGACTTCTCCTCCGGGAGAAAACCTTTTTATCCTGTTCTGTGTCCAGAACCATACCTCAGGTACAGTAGACGCGTCGTAGGAACCAGCTGCGACTTTGGAATATTCAGAAATCCGCCGTGCTGTTGTAGCACTTCCCGAGATAGTGCTACTCCGCCGAACAACTGCTCCCTGGACCTCGCCTTTATAAGGAGATCGTCCAAGTACGGGATAATTATTTCGGCCATTACCTTGGTAAATACCTCGGTGCCGGGGACAGACCAACGGCAACGTCTGGAATTGGTAATGAAAATCCTGTACCACAATTTTGAGGTACTCCTGGTGAAAAGGGTAAATAGGGACATGCAGGTAAGCATCCTTGATGTCCAGCGATACCCTCCAGGCTTGCAATAATCGCCCTGAGCGATTCCATATCGAACTTGAACCTTCGTATATAAGTGTTCAAGGCTTTCAATTTTAGAATGGGTCTCACCGAACCGTCTGGTTTCGGTACCACAACATTTTGGAATAGTAACCCCGGCCTTGTTGAAGGAGGGGTACCTAGATTTCACCTGCTGGAAGTGCAGCTTGTGAATTGCCGCCAGTACTACCTTTCTCCGAGGGCAGCAGGCAAGGCTGAGGTGAGGTAACGGCGAGGGGGAGTCGCCTCGAACTCCAGCCTGTATCCCTGTGATACTATTTGCAGAACCTAGGGATCCACCTGTGGGCAAACCCACTGGTCCCTGAAGTTCCCGAGACGCGCCCCTACCGCACCTGTCTCCATGTGTCTTTTATAGGCAGCATCACCTGTCCACTGCCGGGTTTCTAATACCCTCCTGGCAGAATGGACATTGCATTAATTCTGGATGCCAGCCGGCAAATATCCCTCTGTGCATCCTTTATATATAAGACAACGTCTTTAATATGCTCTATGTTAGCAAACTATTTTCCCTGTCTTAGAGTATTAATATTATCTGACAGGGTATGAGACCACGCTGCAGCAGCACTATTTATGCTGAGGCGATTGCAGGTCTCAGTATATAACCTGAGTGTGTATATACAGACTTCAGGATAGTCTCCTGCTTTTTATCAGCAGGCTCCTTCAAGGTGGCCGTACCCTAAGACGGCGGTGCCACCTTTTTTGACAAACGTGTGAGCGCCTTATCCACCCTAAGGGATATCTCCCAACGTGACCTATCCTCTGGCGGGAAAGGGTACGCCATCAGTAACTTCTTAGAAATTACCAGTTTCTTATTGGGGGAACCCACGCTACTTTACACACTTCATTCATTCATCTGATGGGGGAACAAAACACTGGCTGCTTTTTCTCCCCAAAAATAAAACCCCTTTAATGTGGTACTTGGGTTCATGTCAGAAATGCGTAACACATTTTTTATTGCCGAGATCACGTAACGGATGTTCCTAGTGGATTGTGTATATGTCTCAATCTTGTCGACACTGGAGTCAGACTCCGTGTCGACATCTGTGTCTGCCATCTGAGGTAACGGGCGCTTTTTTGAGCCCCTGATGGCCTTTGAGACGCCTGGGCAGGCGCGGGCCGAGAAGCCGGCTGTCCCACAGCTGTTTTACGTCATCCAGCCTTGTAAGGAGTTGATATTGTCGTTTAATACCTTCCACCTATCCATCCACTCTGGTGTCGGCCCCACAGGGGGCGACATCCCATTTATCGGCCTCTGCTCCACCTCCACGTAACCTTCCTCATCCCACATGTCGACACAGCCGTACCGACACACAGCACACACACAGGGAATGCTCTGACTGAGGACAGGACCCCACAAAGTCCTTTGGGGAGACAGAGAGAGAGTATGCCAGCACACACCAGAGCGCTATATAATGCAGGGAATAACACTATAACTGAGTGATTTTTCCCCCAATAGCTGCTTGTATAAACAATATTGCACCTAAATTTAGTGCCCCCCTCTCTTTTTAACCCTTTGAGCCTGAAAACTACAGGGGAGAGCCTGGGGAGCTGTCTTCCAGCTACACTGTGAAGAGAAAATGGCGCCAGTGTGTTGAGGGAGATAGCTCCGCCCCTTTTTCGCGGACTTTTCCCCCGCTTTTTTATGGATTCTGGCAGGGGTATTTATCACATATATAGCCTCTGGGGCTATATATTGTGATATATTTGCCAGCCAAGGTGTATTTATTGCTTCTCAGGGCGCCCCCCCCCCAGCGCCCTGCACCCTCAGTGACCGGAGTGTGAAGTGTGTATGAGGAGCAATGGCGCACAGCTGCAGTGCTGTGCGCTACCTTGGTGAAGACTGATGTCTTCTGCCGCCGATTTTCCGGATTTCTTCTTGCTTCTGGCTCTGTAAGGGGGCCGGCGGCGCGGCTCCGGGACCGAACACCAATGGCCAGTTCCATGCGGTCGATCCCTCTGGAGCTAATGGTGTCCAGTAGCCTAAGAAGCCCAAGCTACCACCAGTTAAGTAGGTTCGCTTCTTCTCCTCTTAGTCCCTCGCTGCAGTGAGTCTGTTGCCAGCAGATCTCACTGTAAAATAAAAAACCTAACATACTTTCTTTCTAGGAGCTCAGGAGAGCCCCTAGTGTGCATCCAGCTCGGCCGGGCACAGGATTCTAACTGAAGTCTGGAGGAGGGTCATAGTGGGAGGAGCCAGTGCACACCAGGTAGTCCTAATTCTTTCTTAGCTGTGCCCAGTCTCCTGCGGAGCCGCTATTCCCCATGGTCCTTACGGAGTCCCCAGCATCCACTAGGACGTTAGAGAAAATAGAGTATTGAAGATGGGAAAACAAGCCTCACTAGTTACCTGGAGGACGGTATAGTTATTATTAATGCCAAGTAACAGGCAAAGATGGTTGAATGTGTCGTTCCCCCCCCCCCCATGTTTACTATAATGTAATCTGTCAGACTGTTTACCCAAAGGCAGCATCAATATACACAGTACCATCTAGTGATCAAACTACAAAACATTGAAAACACAGGTATTGAATATATGCCAGTTGCCGGTCCTTAATGCAGAGGTGTAACAGTGACTTTAAAGATATGAATGAAACATCATGTCAGTCACTGATTTCGGGGCACCTGCAAAGCATGGTTACTACTGTATGCTTGTAGCATTAAGTCCTGAGCAAATATCTAACAAACCTATCTCCTGATCACCACCAAGAAAGAACACACAATAAGGAGATTCACTTTAACATAATCACACAAAATGATCGTTGGGCTATTACTAAAACTCCCAGTTAATAACTAAGAGGAAGAGAAATTGCAAGAAATACTAGTGAGAGAAGTAAACCGTTGTTTGCCAACTATCTGTACTGACATTTTAGAGATTACAGCCTCTCAGTCAACAAATGATAAAGTAATAGTAAATATGGTTTGTACCACTAAACAGTTAATTTAAATACAAATACTTGAAAACAAACATTTTGTTTACTTCTATTTTAAGCTGGCACAATTAAATAAACTTGATAAGAGTTCTCTTATCAGGAGGAATAAAATATTATATACACACACTATGGGGCAGATGTATTAACCTGGAGAAGGCATAAGGAAGTGATAAACCAGTGATATGTGCAAGGTGATAAACGCACCAGCCAATCAGCTCCAATATGTAAATCAACAGTTAGGAGCTGATTGGCTGGTGCGTTATCACCTGGCACTTATCACTCGTTTATCACTTCCTTATGCTGTCTTTAGGTTAATACATCTGCCCCTATGTACCTTATTTAGCTACCGTGTTTCCCCGATAATAAGACACGGTCTTATTATTTTTTTTTTTTCAACAAAAAACACCATAGGGCTTATTTTCGGGGTAGGGCTTATTTTACAGCCACATGCCCCCAGTCCTGCTTTTACAGCCCCCAGTCCTGCTTTTACAGCCACATGCCCCCAGTCCTGCTTTTACAGACCACAGTCCTGCTTTTACAGCCATCATGCCCCCAGTCCTGCTTTTACAGCCACCATGCCCCCAGTCCTGCTCCTCACCTACAGCACTTTCCAGTTCGTTTCTTCTTCTTGCTTTCCGCCAGCACCGCTGCTCCGCTCCCGCCGTGTACAGAAGCCGCGTGATGTGCGCGGTGACATCATGCGCAGGTCGCAATGCATCCCTGGGACTGGGAGCTGGAGTCTTCAACGGCTGATACAGTACCGTACTGTACAGCATCCCTCAAGCAGGGCGGCGGTGAAGGGGGTTAGCGGGGGTGAAGCTGGGGGCATTGAATTTAGTGCACGGACTCGGGTAATGGGAATTTTGATAGGGCTTATTTTCGGGGTAGGGCTTATTTTGGACCAGTTTCCAAAAGCAGGGGTAGGGCTTATTTTCGGGGTAGGGCTTATTATCGGGGAAACACGGTAAATACTTGGTGCTGCCACCTAAATATATTACTATTCCTCATTACACTCTGAATACAGTCCACTGCTACAAACAGTAAGATTGCGACAGGGTGTCACAAAGAAATACTGACAAAGCCAATGAGAATAAACTCAATACTAGTTCATTAGTGACATACATGACCTTGTGTACCAGGACACTCTGCCATGTGCTCCAAAAGAAGATGGGTCAAAGTTGGAATACAATATTTATTATTATTATTATATAGCACAGCAAATGGCACTTTACAATGCATACAGACTGATACAGAAGTCACCTCCATTGCATAAAAAGACATGGAACGAAGGCTTAAGCTGGATACACACTGGAGCGATGTCCTTTCAAAATGCTGTTTTGGAAAGACATATCGCTTACATTCGCTCAGTGTGTATGCAGAATTGCGCCCTCCCAACAAACACTTGTGACAGTCACTAGGTTTGATGTGGTGCACATCAAACCTATTGATATCGCTAGCGTCCTTGTTTGTGCCAACTAAGGTCGGAACACAATCGCTTCGACCTTCATTAACATCGCTGCACTGTGTACGGGCAATCTGGATTGACGGGCATACATTCCGATGTCGGAACGAATTCCCGTTGTCCCAGTGTGTACCCAGCTATAAAGGGAGATGTATTAAACCTGAGAGTTAAAATGGAGAAGTTACCTATAGCAGTCAATCAGCTCCTGTCATTATAGGTCTATGCTAGAAAATGGCAGAAACTAGTTGCTTTAAGCAACTTCTCCATTTTAGCCCTCTCCAAGCCTCGATATATCTACCCCTATTTATTTAGTTTGTTATATAGCACAGCATATTCCATTGCGCTTTACAATTGGAAGCAGTGATAAGACAAACTGTGTAATAAAAGACAGAGGTAGGAAGGCCCTGCTCGCAAACTTATAATGTATAGAATAAGGTGCACTCAAACACAACTCATGTCAGTCACTCGTTAGTGTTTAAGTCTAACGTATATTAGAGTAAAATTAAAATTGTAATAGAATCTAAAGAATAATCCAAATCTGTGCCTCAATCCTACTTCACATCAGGTGTTACAGACACCCAACATCTGTCATATTACTTTACTGTCCATAGCCTTAAATATACAGAGCTGTCTGGCCATCCACTCCTTTCAGGTTCAGAACATAGGACCCCCTGAGTTAGCATAATGAAACTGCTTCAGAACATCATTAAACTTGCTCAGAGCACTACATCGCAAACGCTTGGCACGCTTCGGGCACGGTGGCTTGCATCACTCGTCACAGGCTGCCATTCCCAACAGATGTCCATGCGGAGAGTGTTCTGAGCCAGTCTGGGCATGTTGGCCCGGGGGTCCCATGTTCTGAAGTTGAGCCCATAAACTCATATCATAATACCTCAACAGCAGCTAAAGCTTGTGAATCCCTTCCACAGCAGGTATACAGTCAGTAGCACGGCGCCTCCCCTGTAAGCAGACACGGATGTGACACTTATTTTTAGGAAGGGATTAATGTTTAACATCCCATGAACCTGTGCAGATACAGAGCACTTCCAATCTCACCTATGCCACTCACGTACACAGAATTTATATAGTGTATACCCGACTCCCACCCTTCCTGCCCCAATGGAGGAGATGCTGTATATACCTGTAGGGGGGTCCAAGTCAGGTATATACCTGGACCTCCTGCAGCTGCCGCGGTATACACCTGAGCTGGCAGCTACACATCAGGATGGGAATACAGCAGCCGCGCATGCCCTGTCCTCCCGCTCCCGTCCCTGGCCGGTGCGATGAATGAACTTCACTGCCCTAGTAGTCTATAGATATACGAACAACACCCCGGTCACCGCCGTTACCTGCTGAGCCTCTGCGGCCACGCACAGCCCTGCTCGGTGCTCCCCGGTCACCGCACCACGTGTCCCCAGAAGCCGGAGCCCACGACAGAGCGGCCACAGACCCCTCATCCTGATCGGGACCCCGCACTGGCTATAGCGGAGGCCGCGCCACACCAGGATGCACTGTGACCTCCGGGTAAGTGGGGGCTGCTGCACTCCGGGGCCGACGCTGTCCTGTTCGGGGGGAGGGGTCGCAGCGTTTTCCGGGGGTCTCTGTGTGTACGCTGTGCTGAGTACCAGCTCCGAGTCCCGGTATATAGCTCAGCTGTGCGAAGAACTGGAGCCAATCAGCGCACGACGACGGTGAGAGGCAGAGCCAGTCAGCTGGGAGGCACATGTCCCGCCCCGTCCCTCGTGTCGTGGCCAAACTAAGGAAACTTCCGTCCTCAGCCTGAGAATAATAATAACAACAACATACTGTTACTCCCAGACCAGTCTGACCAGTCCAGTATGACCCCTGGTGCACGCATAATAACTCCATGCTAAAGCTAGCCATTCCAGCATTACGAATATAGGTTAGGATCCTTCCCGCGGGATGTCACTGCCTACACTGAGTGAATGTAATGAGATGCGTTATGATAGCGGGGAACAAGGCTGAAGTTAGCTTTTTATTCGGCCACCTTCTTATTCGGCTCCAGCTTCTTATTCACTTCTTATTCGGCTCCAGCTTCTTATTCAGAAAATATTATATTAAAATAAATTAAATAAAATACGGATTGATCACTAAGTTAACATTGCATAAACTTCAAATAGTGTCCCTTACACAAATTTACATTACATTTTGCATTAAACAAAAATGATTTAGGCATGAAAATGGTGGTAAAGCAGGCACAGTCACCAGATTTACTCATTTTGAATAAGAAGCTGTAGCTGTGCAAGGGTTAAATAGCGTTGGTCAACAGATTTGACCCTTAGAACCCACACAGGGTGGACACTTACATATCACCCCCCTGCAACTTGCCTTGACCATCAAGCATTTGGGCATGAAAATGGTGGTAAAGCGGGCACAGACACCAGATTTCATCATTTTGAATAAGAAGCTGTAGTTGTGCAAGGGTTAAACAGCGTTGGTCAACAGATTTGACACTTGAAACCCACACAGGGTGGTCACTTACATATCACCCCCCTGCAACTTGCCTTGACCATCAAGCATTTGGGCATGAAAATGGTGGTAAAGCGGGCACAGACACCAGATTTCATCATTTTGAATAAGAAGCTGTAGTTGTGCAAGGGTTAAACAGCGTTGGTCAACAGATTTGACACTTGAAATCCACACAGGGTGGTCACTTACATATCACGCATTTCCAATAAGCCTTGACCAAAGAGCATTTGGGCATGAAAATGGTGGTAAAGCGGGCACAAACACCAGATTTCATCATTTTGAATAAGAATCTGTAGTTGTGCAAGGGTTAAACAGTGTTGGTCAAAAGATTTGACATGTGAAACTCACACAGGGTGGTCACTTACATATCACCCACCTGCACTTTGTCTTGACCAACAAGTATTTGGGCAGGGCCGTTTCTAGCCAATTTGGCTCCCAGTGCGAGATTTAAAAATGCGCCCCCCCCCCATTCACATAAAAAAAAATGCGCCCCCCATAGATATAAAGAGTAAAAGCATGCGTGCGCCGAAGGCGTATGCGCTCCCGGCAAGGGGGCGTGGTCTCATTAAAATGGGCGTGGCCTCATCTGATCTCATCATCACGGCCACCACAGGATAAAAAACCATTTTACACAGCCCGGTAGGCAAGTGTCCCCATTTTACATATTGCGGCAGGAAAGTGTCCCCATTTTACACATTGCGGCAGGCACGTGCCCCCATTTTACACATTGCGGCAGGAAAGTGTCCCCATTTTACACTTTGTGGCAGGCACGTGCCCCGATTTTACACAGTATGGCAGGCACGTGCCCCCATTTTACACAGTACGGCAGGCAAGAGTCCCCATTTTACACAGTATGGCAGGCACGCGTCCCCATTTCTCTGACGTCCTAGTGGATGCTGGGGACTCCGTAAGGACCATGGGGAACAGCGGCTCCGCAGGAGACTGGGCACAAAAGTAAAGCTTTAGAACTACCTGGTGTGCACTGGCTCCTCCCCCTATGACCCTCCTCCAAGCCTCAGTTAGATTTTTGTGCCCGAACGAGAAGGGTGCACACTAGTGGCTCTCCTGAGCTGCTTAGTGAAAAGTTTAGTTTTAGGTTTTTTATGTTCAGTGAGACCTGCTGGCAACAGGCTCACTGCATCGAGGGACTAAGGGGAGAAGAAGCGAACTCACCTGCGTGCAGAGTGGATTGGGCTTCTTAGGCTACTGGACATTAGCTCCAGAGGGACCGATCACAGGCCCAGCCATGGATAGGTCCCAGAGCCGCGCCGCCGGCCCCCTTACAGAGCCAGAAGACAGAAGAGGTCCGGAAAATCGGCGGCAGAAGACGTCCTGTCTTCAACAAGGTAGCGCACAGCACCGCAGCTGTGCGCCATTGCTCTCAGCACACTTCACACTCCGGTCACTGAGGGTGCAGGGCGCTGGGGGGGGGCGCCCTGAGACGCAATAAAAACACCTTGGATGGCAAAAAATGCATCACATATAGCTCCTGGGCTATATGGATAAATTTAACCCCTGCCAGAATACACAGAAAAACGGGAGATAAGGCCGCCGAGAAGGGGGCGGAGCCTATCTCCTCAGCACACTGGCGCCATTTTCCCTCACAGCTCCGTTGGAAGGAAGCTCCCTGGCTCTCCCCTGCAGTCACTACACTACAGAAAGGGTTAAAAAAGAGAGGGGGGCACTAATTACGCGCAGTATTAAAAATACAGCAGCTATAAGGGGAAAAACACTTATATAAGGTTATCCCTATATATATATATAGCGCTCTGGTGTGTGCTGGCAAACTCTCCCTCTGTCTCCCCAAAGGGCTTGTGGGGTCCTGTCCTCTATCAGAGCATTCCCTGTGTGTGTGCTGTGTGTCGGTACGTTTGTGTCGACATGTATGAGGAGAAAAATGATGTGGAGACGGAGCAGATTGCCTGTAATAGTGATGTCACCCCCTAGGGGGTCGACACCTGAGTGGATGAACTGTTGGAAGGAATTACGTGACAGTGTCAGCTCTGTATAAAAGACAGTGGTTGACATGAGACAGCCGGCTACTCAGCTTGTGCCTGTCCAGACGTCTCATAGGCCGTCAGGGGCTCTAAAGCGCCCGTTACCTCAGATGGCAGATATAGACGCCGACACGGATACTGACTCCAGTGTCGACGGTGAAGAGACAAATGTGACTTCCAGTAGGGCCACACGTTACATGATTGAGGCAATGAAAAATGTTTTACACATTTCTGATAATACGAGTACCACCAAAAAGGGGTATTATGTTCGGTGAGGAAAAACTACCTGTAGTTTTCCTGAATCTGAGAAATTAAATGAGGTGTGTGATCAGAGACGGCCATAGGCATAGGCAAACTAGGCAATTGCCTAGGGCATCTGGTATGCCTAGGGGCACAAGCAGCTTCTGCTGATTAAAATGATATGCGGCATGCCTATATTCTGTGTGTAGCATTTTGTATACAGATACAGCCACAGTCACACAGAGAATATAGGCATGCCACATATCATTTTAATCATCAGAAGCTGCTTGTGCATCCTAGCCACATAGCAATGCAAATAAGATGCTTTTTCATAAAAAAATAGGCACCCGACGTTAGCAGAGCTGCCATTTGACGCATGCCAGGAACTATATGTGTCATTATGTGTATAAGGGTATTAACAATGTGCGGCATATGTGTAAGGGAAAATATGTTTATAAGGGCATTAATAAGGGTTGTCATAATGTGTAAGGCGCATTATGTTTATAAGGACCTTAATAATGTGTCATATGTGTAAAGGGACATTACTATGTGGTATTATGTGTATAAATGCATTACCAATGTGTGGCATTATGTGTATAAGGTGCTCTACTGTGTGGCATAACGTATAGAAGGGGCACTAATGTGTGGTCTAATGTGAATAAAGAGCAATATGATGTGGTGTAATGTGAATAAGGAGCAATATGGTTTAGTGTAATGAAAATAAAGAGCAATATGGTGTGGTGTAATATGAATAAGGAGCAATTCAGTATGATATGTGAATGAGGGGCACTACTGTGAGGAGTAACGTATATAAGGTAAAGTGGTACTACTTTGTGATGTAATGTGAATAAGGGACACTATTGCATGATAAATTGGGAATAAAGTTGCACTACTGTGAGGCATAATTTGAATTGGGGGTACTATTGTATGGCCATGCCCCTTACAGCAAAAACACATAACTTGTTGCGCTGTGCGCCGAATGTGCACACTGCTCCTATTTAAAATACTGGGGGTAGGAAAAAAAAAAAGGGCTGGTATGGGTGAGCGATGATGGTGCTGAGAAAGGAGTGCAGGGTCAGAGGCAGAACTAGCGGTGGTGCTAGGGGGCACCAGCCAAAATCTTGCCTAGGGCATCATATTGGTTAGGGCCGGCTCTGTGTGTGATGATGCGTGGGTTTCCCCCGATAACAACTGATAATTTCTAAAATGTTATTGGCATTATATCCTTTCCCGCCAGAGGTTAGGGTGCGTTGGGAAACACCCCCTAGGGTGGATAAAGCGCTCACACGCTTGTAAGAACAAGGGCTCTACCCTCTCCTGAGATGGCCGCCCTTAAGGATCCTGCTGATAGAAAGCAGGAGGGTATCCTAAAATGTATTTACACACATACTGGTGTTATACTGCGACCAGCAATCGCCTCAGCCTGGATGTGCAGTGCTGGGTTGGCGTGGTCGGATTCCCTGACTGAAAATATTGATACCCTAGATAGGGACAGTATATTATTTCCTATAGAGCATTTAAAAGATGCATTTCTATATATGCGTGATGCACAGCGGAATATTTGCCGACTGGCATCAAGTCTAAGTGCGTTGTCCATTTCTGCCAGTAGAGGGTTATGGACACGACAGTGGTCAGGTGAGGCGGATTCCAAAACGGCATTTGGAAGTATTGCCTTATTAAGGGGAGGAGTTATTTGGGGTCGGTCTTTTCAGACCTGGTGGCCACGGCAACAGCTGGGAAATCCACGTTTGTACCCCAGGTCGCCTCTCAACATAAGAAGACGCCGTATTATCAGGCGCAGTCTTTTCGTAGGCAAGCGGGCAAAAGGTTCCTAATTTCTGCCCCGTGACAGAGGGAGAGGAAATAGGCTGCAGAAATCAGCCAGTTCCCAGGAACAGAAGCCCTCTCCCGCCTCTGCCAAGCCCTCAGTATGACGCTGGGGCTTTACAAGCAGAATCAGGCACGGTGGGGGCCCGTCTCAATGAATTTCAGCGCGCAGTGGGCTCACTCGCAAGTAGACCCCTGGATCCTTCAGGTGATATCTCAGGGGTACAAATTGGAATTCGAGACGTCTCCCCCTCGCCGTTTCCTAAAGTCGGCTTTACCGATGTCTCCTTCTGACAGGGAGGCAGTTTTGGAAGCCATTCACAAGCTGTATTCCCAGCAGGTGATAATCAAGGTACCCCCCTCCTGCAACAGGGAACGGGGTATTATTCCACACTGTTGTGGTACCGAAGCCGGACGGCTCGGTGAGACCGATTCTAAATCTAAAATCTTGAACACTTACATACGGAGGTTCAAATTCAAGATTGAGTCACTCAGAGCAGTGATTGCGAACCTGGAAGAAGGGGACTACATGATGTCTCGGGACATCAAGGATGCTTACCTTCATGTCCCAATTTACCCTTCTCACCAAGGGTACCTCAGGTTTATGGTACAGAACTGTCACTATCAGTTTCAGACGCTGCCGTATGGATGGTCCACGGCACCCCGGGTCTTTACCAAGGTAATGGCCGAAATGATGATACTCCTTCGAAGGAAGGGAATTTTAGTTATCCCTTACTTGGACGATTCCCTGATAAGGGTAAGATCCAGGGAACAGTTGGAGGTCGGTGTAGCACTATCTCAGGTAGTGTTGCGGCAGCACGATTGGATTCTCAATATTCCAAAATCGCAGCTGATTCCGACGACTCGTCGTCTGTTCCTAGGGATGATCCTGGACACAGTCCAGAAAAAGGTGTTTCTCCCGGAGGAGAAAGTCAGGGAGTTATCCGAGCTAGTCGGGAACCTCCTATAACCGAGCCAAGTCTCAGTACATCAATGAAAGGGTTCTGGGAAAAATGGTGGCTTCCTACGAAGCAATCCCATTCGGCAGATTCCACGCAAGAACTTTCCAGTGGGACCTGCTGGACAAATGGTCCGGGTCGCATCTTCAGATGCATCAGCGGATAACCCTGTCACCAAGCACAAGGGTGTCTCTCCTGTGGTTGTTGCAGAGTGCTCATCTTCTAGAGGGCCGCAGATTCGACATTCAGGACTGGGTCCTGGTGACCACGGATGCCAGCCTGCGAGGCTGGGGAGCAGTCACACAGGGAAGGAATTTCCAGAGCTTATGGTCAAGCCTGGAGACATCACTTCACATAAATATCCTGAAGCTAAGGGCCATTTACAATGCTCTAAGCTCAGCAAGACCTCTGCTTCAAGGTCACCCGGAGTTGATCCATTCGGACAACATCACGGCAGTCACCCACGTAAACAGACAGGGTGACACAAGAAGCAGGAGGGCAATGGCAGAAGCTGCAAGGATTCTTCGCTGGGCGGAAAATCATGTGATAGCACTGTCAGCAAGTGGGGACTTCACCCAGAAGTCTTCCACATGTTTATAAAACTCGACAAGTATTGCGCCGGGTCAAGGGACCCTCCGGCAATAGCTGTAGACGCTCTGGTAACACAGTGGGTGTACCAGTCAGTGTATGTGTTCCCTCCTCTGCCTCTCATACCCAAGGTACTGAGAATTATAAGATGGAGAGGAGTAAGCACTATATTCGGGCTCCGGATTGGCCAAGAAGGACTTGGTAACCGGAACTTCAAGAGATGCTCACGGAGGATCCGTGGCCTCTACCTCTAAGAAGGGACCTGCTCCAGCAAGGACCCTGTCTGTTCCAAGACTTACCGCAACTGCGTTTGACGGCATGGCGGTTGAACGCCGGATCCTGAAGGAGAAAGGCATTCCGGATGAAGTCATTCCTATCCTGATCAAAGCCAGGAAAGATATAACCGCAAAACATTATCACCGCATTTGGCGAAAATATGTTGCGTGGTGCGAGGCCAGTAAGGCCCCGACGGAGGAATTTTCAACTAGGTCGATTCCTACATTTCCTGCAAACAGGAGTGTCTATGGGCCTGAAATGGGGGTCCATTAAGGTTCAAATTTCGGCCCTGTCAATTTTCTTCCAAAAAGAACTAGCTTCAGTCCCTGAAGTTCAGACGTTTGTGAAAGGGGTACTGTATATACAGCCTCCTTTTGTGCCTCCAGTGGCACCTTGGGATCTAAATGTAGTTTTTGGGTTCCAAAAGTCACATTGGTTTGAACCACTTAAATATGTGGAGTTAAAATATCTCACATGGAAAGTGGTCATGCTGTTGGCCCTGGCCTGGGCCAGGTGCGTGTCAGAATTGGCGGCTTTATCCTGTAAAAGCCCTCATCTGATTTTCCATTCGGACAGGGCGGAATTGAGGACTTGTCCTCAGTTTCTCCCTAAGGTGGTTTTCAGCGTTTCACCTGAATCAACCTATTGTGGTGCCTGCGGCTACTAGGGACTTGGAGGACTCCAAGTTGCTAGACGTTGTCAGGGCCCTGGAAATATAGGTTTCCAGGACGGCTGGAGTCAGAAAATCTGACTCGTTGTTTATTCTGTATGCACCCAACAAGCTGGGTGCTCCTGCTTCTAAGCAGACTATTGCTCGTTGGATTTGTAGTACAATTCAGCTTGCACATTCTGTGGCAGGCCTGCCACAGACAAAATCTGTAAAAGCCCATTCCACAAGGAAGGTGGGCTCATCTTGGGCGGCTGCCCGAGGGGTCTCGGCTTTACAACTTTGCCGAGCAGCTACTTGGTCAGGAGCAAATACGTTTGTAAAATTCTACAAATTTGATACCCTGGCTGAGGAGGACCTGGAGTTCTCTCATTTGGTGCTGCAGAGTCATCCGCACTCTACCGCCCGTTTGGGAGCTTTGGTATAATCCCCATGGTCCTTACGGAGTCCCCAGCATCCACTAGGACGTCAGAGAAAATAAGAATTTACTTACCGATAATTCTATTTCTCGTAGTCCGTAGTGGATGCTGGGCGCCCATCCCAAGTGTGGATTGTCTGCAATACTGGTACATAGTTATTGTTACCAAAAAAATCGGGTTATTGCTGTAGTGAGCCATCTTTTCTAGAGGCTCCTCTGTTATCATGCTGTTAACTGGGTTTAGATCACAAGTTATCTGGTGTGATTGGTGTGGCTGGTATGAGTCTTACCCGGGATTCAAAATCCTTCCTTATTGTGTACGCTCGTCCGGGCACAGTATCCTAACTGAGGCTTGGAGGAGGGTCATAGGGGGAGGAGCCAGTGCACACCAGGTAGTTCTAAAGCTTTACTTTTGTGCCCAGTCTCCTGTGGAGCCGCTGTTCCCCATGGTCCTTACGGAGTCCCCAGCATCCACTACGGACTACGAGAAATAGAATTATCGGTAAGTAAATTCTTATTTTTACACAGTACGCAGGCAGGTGTCCCCATTTTACACAGTACGCAGACAGGTGTCCCCATTTTACACAGTACGCAGACAGGTGTCCCCATTTTACACAGTACGCAGGCAGGTGTCCCCATTTTACACAGTACGCAGGCAGGTGTCCCCATTTTACACAGAACGCAGGCAGGTGTCCCCATTTAACATATTATGGCAGGCAAGTGTCCCCATTTAACATATTGTGGCAGGCAAGTGTCCCCTTTGTAGACATGATGGCAGGTGGCAGAGGGGGGGTAGAGAGAGAGAGAGGGAGAGGCTGACTTACAGTTGAAGCTGTTCTTCCCGCTCTTTGCCGCCTCTCCCTCCTCTTCGCGGCGCCGCCGGCTTGGCTCCCCCTCCTCCCGAGTACCCAGCTCGGGGGGGCGGAGTTTCGTGGAATGACGCGATTGCGTTGTGACGTCACGACGCACCGCGTCATTCCACAAAACTCCGCCCCCCGAGCTGGGTACTCTGGAGGACGGAGGATGTGGGAATGGATTTTAAAGTGTTCAAGAACTGCCGCGGCGGGCGCCCCGTGCGATTGCACGGCTCACCCGACGCAAGAAACGGCACTGCATTTGGGCATGAAAATGGTGGTAAAGCGGGCACAGACACCAGATTTCATTATTTTGAATAAGAAGCTGTAATTCTGCAAGGGTTAAATAGCGTTGGTCAACAGATTTGACCCTTAGAACCCACACAGGGTGGACACGTACATATCACCCACCTGCAATTTGCCTTTACCAACAAGCATTTGGGCATGAAAATGGTGGTAAAGCGGGCACAAACACCAGATTTCATCATTTTGAATAAGAATCTGTAGTTGTGCAAGGGTTAAACAGCGTTGGTCAAAAGATTTGACACTTGAAACTCACACAGGGTGGTCACTAACATATCACCCACCTGCAATTGCCTTGACCAACAAGCATTTGGGCATGAAAATGGTGGTAAAGCAGGCACAGTCACCAGATTTCATCATTTTGAATAAGAAGCTGTAATTCTGCAAGGGTTAAATAGCGTTGGTCAACAGATTTGACCCTTAGAACCCACAAAGGGTGGGCACTTACATATCACCCACCTGCAATTTGCCTTGACCAACAAGCATTTGGGCAGGAAAGTGGTGGTAAAGCGGGCACAGACACCAGATTTCATCATCTTGAATAAGAAGCTGTAATTCTGCAAGGGTTAAATAGCGTTGGTCAACAGATTTGACCCTTAGAACCCACACAGGGTGGACACTTACATATCACCCACCTGCAATTTGCCTGGACCAACAAGCATTTGGGCATGAAAATGGTGGTAAAGCGGGCACAGACACCAGATTTCATCATTTTGAATAAGAAGCTGTAATTCTACAAGGGTTAAACAGCTTTGGTCAAAAGATTTGACACTAGAAACCCACACAGGGTGGTCACTTACATATCACGCATTTCCAATATGCCTTGACCAAAGAGCATTTGGGCATGAAAATGGTGGTAAAGCAGGCACAGACACCAGATTTCATTAATTTGAATAAGAAGCTGTAGTTGTGCAAGGGTTAAACAGCGTTGGTCAAAATATTTGAAACTTGAAACCCACACAGGGTGGTCACTTACATATCACCCACTTCCAATATGCCTTGACCAAAGAGCATTTGGGCATGAAAATGGTGGTAAAGCGGGCACAGACACCAGATTTCACCATTTTGAATAAGAAGCTGGTAATTCTACAAGGGTTAAAATAAGAATTTACTTACCGATAATTCTATTTCTCATAGTCCGTAGTGGATGCTGGGAACTCCGTAAGGACCATGGGGAATAGCGGCTCCGCAGGAGACTGGGCACAAAAGTAAAGCTTTAGGACTACCTGGTGTGCACTGGCTCCTCCCCCTATGACCCTCCTCCAAGCCTCAGTTAGGATACTGTGCCCGGACGAGCGTACACAATAAGGAAGGATTTATGAATCCCGGGTAAGACTCATACCAGCCACACCGATCACACCGTACAACCTGTGATCTGAATCCAGTTAACAGCATGATAACAGAGGAGCCTCTGGAAAGATGGCTCACAACCACAATAACCCGATTTTTGTAACAATAACTATGTACAAGTATTGCAGACAATCCGCACTTGGGATGGGCGCCCAGCATCCACTACGGACTATGAGAAATAGAATTATCGGTAAGTAAATTCTTATTTTCTCTGACGTCCTAGTGGATGCTGGGAACTCCGTAAGGACCATGGGGATTATACCAAAGCTCCCAAACGGGCGGGAGAGTGCGGATGACTCTGCAGCACCGAATGAGAGAACTCCAGGTCCTCCTCAGCCAGGGTATCAAATTTGTAGAATTTAGCAAAGTTCTTGCGTGGAATCTGCCGAATGGCTTTTCTTCGTAGGAAGCTACCATTTTTCCCAGAACCCTTGTGCATTGATGCACTGAGACTTGGCTCGGTTTTAGGAGGTTCCTGACTAGTTCGGATAACTCCCTGGCTCTCTCCTCCGGGAGAAACACCTTTTTCTGAACTGTGTCCAGAATCATCCCTAGGAACAGAAGACGAGTCGTCGGAACCAGTTGCGATTTTGGAATATTGAGAATCCAATCGTGCTGTCGCAACACTACCTGAGATAGTGCTACACCGACCTCCAACTGTTCCCAGGATCTTACCCTTATCAGGAGATCGTCCAAGTAAGGGATAACTAAAACTCCCTTCCTTCGAAGGAGTATCATCATTTCGGCCATTACCTTGGTAAAGACCCGGGGTGCCGTGGACCATCCAAACGGCAGCGTCTGAAACTGATAGTGACAGTTCAGTACCACAAACCTGAGGTACCCTTGGTGAGAAGGGTAAATTTGGACATGAAGGTAAGCATCCTTGATGTCCAGAGACACCATGTAGTCCCCTTTTCTTGAATTTGAACCTCTGTATGTAAGTGTTCAAAGATTTTAGATTTAAAATCGGTCTCACCGAGCCGTCCGGCTTCGGTACCAAAACAGTGTGGAGTAATACCCCTTTCCCTGTTGCAGGAGGGGTACCTTAATTATCACCTGCTGGGAATACAGCTTGTGAATGGCTTCCAACACTGCCTCCCTGTCTGCTTGTAAAGCCCCAGCGTCATGCTGAGGGCTTGGCAGAGGCGGGGGAGGGCTTCTGTTCCTGGGAACTGGCTGATTTCTGCAGCCGTTTCCCTCTCTGTCACGGGGCAGAAATGAGGAACCTTTTGCCCACGTGCCCTTATGGGAACGAAAGGACTGCGCCTGATAATACGGCGTCTTCTTATGTTGAGAGGCGACCTGGGGTAAAAACGTGGATTTCCCAGCTGTTGCCGTGGCCACCAGGTCTGAAAGACCGACCCCAAATAACTCCTCCCCTTTATAAGGCAATACTTCCATATGCCATTTGGAATCCGCATCACCTGACCACTGTCGTGTCCATAACCCTCTTCTGGCAGAAATGGACAGCGCACTTACTCTGATGCCAGTCGGCAAATATCCCGCTGTGCATCACACATATATAGAAATGCATCTTTTAAATGCTCTACAGGCAATAATATACTGTCCCTATCTTCAATATTTTCAGTCAGGGAATCCGACCACGCCAACCCAGCACTGCACATCCAGGCTGAGGCGATTGCTGGTCGCAGTATAACACCAGTATGTGTGTAAATACATTTTAGGATACCCTCCTGCTTTCTATCAGCAGGATCCTTAAGGGCGGCCATCTCAGGAGAGGGTAGAGCCCTTGTTTTGACAAGCGTGTGAGTGCTTTATCCCCCCTAGGGGGTGTTTCCCAACGCACCCTAACCTCTGGCGGGAAAGGATATATGCCAATAACTTTTTAGAAATTATCAGTTTTTTATCGGGGGAAACCCACGCTTCATCACACACCTCATTTAATTTCTCAGATTCAGGAAAACTACAGGTAGTTTTTCCTCACTGAACAGAATACCCCTATTGGTGGTACTCGTATTATCAGAAATGTGTAAAACATTTTCCATTGCCTCAATCATGTAACGTGTGGCCCTACTGGAAGTCATATTTGTCTCTTCCCCGTCGACACTGGAGTCAGTATCCGTGTCGGCGTCTGTATTTGCCATCTGAGGTAACGGGCGCTTTAGAGCCCCTGACGGCCTATGAGACGTCTGGACAGGCACAAGCTGAGTAGCCGGCTGTCTCATGTCAATCACTGTCTTTTGTAAAGAGCTGACACTGTCATGTAATTCCTTCCAGCAGTTTATCCACTCAGGTGTCGACCCCCTAGGGGGTGACATCCCTATTACAGGCAATTTGCTCCGCCTCCACATCATTTTCCTCCTCATACATGTCGACACAAACGTACCGACACACAGCACACACACAGGGAATGCTCTGATAGAGGACAGGACCCCACTAGCCCTTTGGGGAGACAGAGGGAGAGTTTGCCAGCACACACCAGAGCGCTATATATATATACAGGGATAACCTTATATAAGTGTTTTTCCCCTTATAGCTGCTGTATTGTTTATACTGCGCCTAATTAGTGCCCCCCTCTCTTTTTTAACCCTTTCTGTAGTGCAGTGACTGCAGGGGAGAGCCAGGGAGCTTCCCTCCAACGGAGCTGTGAGGGAAAATGGCGCCAGTGTGCTGAGGAGATAGGCTCCGCCCCTTTCTCGGCGGCCTTTTCTCCCGTTTTTCAGTGTAATCTGGCAGGGGTTAAAATTCATCCATATAGCCCTGGGGGCTATATGTGATGTATTTTCGCCAGCCAAGGTGTTTTTATTGCTGCTCAGGGCACCCCCCCCCTAGCGCCCTGCACCCTCAGTGACTGAAGTGTGAAGTGTGCTGAGGAGCAATGGCGCACAGCTGCAGTGCTGTGCGCTACCTTGGTGAAGACAGGATGTCTTCTGCCGCCGATTTTCCGGACCTCTTCTTGCTTCTGGCTCTGTAAGGGGGCCGGCGGCGCGGCTCTGGGACCGGACTCCATGGCTGGGCCTGTGTTCGATCCCTCTGGAGCTAATGGTGTCCAGTAGCCTAAGAAGCCCAATCCACTCTGCACGCAGGTGAGTTCGCTTCTTCTCCCCTTAGTCCCTCGATGCAGTGAGCCTGTTGCCAGCAGGTCTCACTGAAAATAAAAAACCTAAACTAAACTTTTCACTAAGAGCTCAGGAGAGCCCCTAGTGTGCACCCTTCTCGTTCGGGCACAAAAATCTAACTGAGGCTTGGAGGAGGGTCATAGGGGGAGGAGCCAGTGCACACCAGGTAGTCCTAAAGCTTTACTTTTGTGCCCAGTCTCCTGCGGAGCCGCTATTCCCCATGGTCCTTACGGAGTTCCCAGCATCCACTAGGACGTCAGAGAAATAGCGTTGGTCAACAGATTTGACACTTAGAACCCACACACGGTGGACACTTACATATCACCCACCTGCACTTTGCCTTGACCATCAAGCATTTGGGCATGAAAATGGTGGTAAAGCGGGCACAGACACAAGATTTCATCATTTTGAATAAGAAGCTGTAGTTGTGCAAGGGTTAAACAGCGTTGGTCAAAAGATTTGACACTTGAACCCCACACAGGGTGGTCACTTACATATCACCCACCTGCAAGTTGCCTTGACCAACAAGCATTTGGGCATGAAAATGGTGGTAAAGCGGGCACAAACACCAGATTTCATCATTTTGAATAAGAAGCTGTAGTTGTGCAAAGGTTAAACAGTGTTGGTCAACAGATTTGACACACGAAACCCACACAGGGTGGTCACTTACATATCACCCACTTGCAAGTTGCCTTGACCAACAAGCATTTGGGCATGAAAATGGTGGTAAAGCGGGCACAGACACCAGATTTCATCAATTTGAATAAAAAGCTGTAGTTGTGCAAGGGTTAAACAGCGTTGGTCAAAAGATTTGAAACTTGAAACCCACACAGGGTGGTCACTTACATATCACCCACTTCCAATATGCCTTGACCAAAGAGCATTTGGGCATGAAAATGGTGGTAAAGCGGCACAGACACCAGATTTCACCATTTTGAATAAGAAGCTGGTAATTCTACAAGGGTTAAATAGCGTTGGTCAACAGATTTGACACTTGAAACCCACACAGGGTGGTCACTTACATATCACCCACTTGCAAGTTGCCTTGACCAACAAGCATTTGGGCATGAAAATGGTGGTAAAACGGGCACAGACAGAGATTTCATCATTTTGAATAAGAAGCTGTAGTTGTGCAAGGGTTAAACAGCGTTGGTCAAAAGATTTGACCCTTGAAACTCACACAGGGTGGTCACTTACATATCACCCACCTGCACTTTGCTTTACCACCATTTTCATGCCCAAATGCTTGTTGGTCAAGGCAACTTGCAAGTGGGTGATATGTAAGTGACCACCCTGTGTGAGTTTCAAGTGTCAACTCTTTTGACCAACGCTGTTTAACCCTTGCACAACTACAGCTTCTTATTCAAAATGATGAAATCTGGTGACTGTGCCTGCTTTACCACCATTTTCATGCCCAAATGCTTGTTGGTCAAGGCAACTTGCAAGTGGTTGATATGTAAAGGACCACCCTGTGTGAGTTTTAAGTGTCAACTCTTTTGACCAACGCTGTTTAACCCTTGCACAACTACAGCTTCTTATTCAAAATGATGAAATCTGGTGTCTGTGCCTGCTTTACCACCATTTTCATGCCCAAATGCTTGTTGGTCAAGGCAAATTGCAGGTGGGTGATATGTAAGTGACCACCCTGTGTGAGTTTCAAGTGTCAAATCTTTTGACCAACGCTGTTTAACCCTTGCACAACTACAGCTTCTTATTCAAAATGATGAAATCTGGTGACTGTGCCCGCTTTACCACCATTTTCATGCCTAAATCATTTTTGTTTAATGCAAAATGTAATGTAAATTGGTGTAAGGGACACTATTTGAAGTTTATGCAATGTGAACTTCGTGATCTATCCTTATTTCATTTATTTTAATATAATATTTTCTGAACAAGAAGCTGGAGCCGAATAAGAAGTGAATAAGAAGCTGGAGCCGAATAAGAAGTGAATAAGAAACTGGCAGAATAAGAAGCTAACTTCAGCCTCGTTAGCGGGGAATAGTAGCTAGGAGGATGGACTGGGTTTTCCTACCGCTGGGTACACACCTAAACATTTATCTGTCTGCTGGGAACAAAAATCTGATACTGTGTGGGAGCAAATGACAGTCAACCATTAGCTCCCAAGCACTGGAGACAGACAAAAACTATTGTTCAGATAAATTCGTTATTCAGATTTAACCAATGTGTCTGAATGACCGCTGTCTGCTTTCCAGTGTTTGGCAGCAAATGGTTGATTGCCATTTGCTCATATACATTAACAGTTTTTGTTCCCACCAGACAGAAAAATAAGTATCTACCCAGCTAGAAGACTTTAAATAGACATAACATTGGGAGATATTGCATGAAAAGTATTTTCTGTACAAAATGTATAATAGCAATTCCATTATTTTCCCACCAAATTTATAAAGCTACATCACTTTTTTAACCTCTACCTCAAAATTACATTATAACAAGGGTTCACATACATTATATAATTCCGCTTTTCCACTAAAGTCCTGGGTCTGAACCAGGATTTTAAACCCTGTTCCAAACCACTACCACAACCCGCATCTTTCCCTTGTAAAAACCTTGCACGGTACCCATGAAGGATTCCCAGATGGAGCAGCTTCCACTGACAAAATTCACACAGGATTTTCAAATAGACCACAATACACCAGTGGATCTCAAACGATCTTGCTCTGGGACCCCTTCTGGAAGTAAAACTACTACAGGGCCCCAGCAAGTTACGCTCGTCATAGCCACCACACTGCGCACACACAGCATCACTGCGGAGGCGGTTCCTCTCTCTACTAAATCAGCTTTAGTGGCTCCTCTGTCCACGCTCCCCTAGTCTCCTCACTAAATCTGCATCAGGACGTGATGACATCATGCCCGACATTCGGTGAGATGGGAGGAGGAGCCGGAGGCCTGTGTCGAGACTGTGCGTTTGTCTGCCTGAAGCCAGTCTTCCCACAGCACTCGCGACTCTATCCTGAGATAATTGCGACCCACAGTTTGATGCAGTAAACTAAATTTGGGTATCTATATATTAAACTACATTTACAGTCAAAATGAAAACATATATGAGGAGGTATACTGAAATCGCATACCTCCCCAGCAGCACATGTACATTAAGCATGCCAGGTCTGTACCTGGAAGTAAAGTTATAGTTTACACAATCACTTAACATTCTACTCTTCACCAGGACAGACTCAAAGTCTATGTTCCAGCAAGAGACATTTGACAACTTCCATACTAAAATTATTTTTTAAAAATGACATGATATGCAGCAATAAGAAATATTTAACGGACATTTCATAATACTTATACGGTAAGCACACTTAAACAGCTTGATAATGCTGTAACTATAGTCAAATAATTGTACGCTCAAAATACATGCAAACCAATAACACAACAGCCTTACAAAATCCACTCAAGCTTCAGGCCCAGATTGTAGTAAGATACAAATGTAACCAGCGCTCTACTTATCCAGATATTTGGAGGGTGGCAGCAATACGTGATTGGGGCTAAACCCAAAGCCTCCAGAAAATTACTAAATAACGTCACAGGGATTTCACAACTGCACCTGAATAATGATGATGTTAATCTTATGAACAATAAGACAGTAAATAGGATATAAATATTTAATCTACTATTACTAGTGATACAAAGCCATAATTTGCATACATGCAAACTAGTGAAAAAGAGGAAGAAGAAAAATAAAATAAAGTAAAAATAATAATATTAAAGGTAAATGCAAACAATGAAGTAATATATAATTATATGATATGAGGTAGGTCAAATACGAGTTCTGAGTCCAAAGTCTAGTGCAAATAGAGTGTGGCGTCCAACCTCGTTAAATGCACTGTTGTAGTTCTGCACTATGTGGAATAATACAACACAATCCCAAATGGGAATGGGAGCTCTTGTAATGAGTTGGGACTTGGGGTTGGGGAGTCCGTTATAGATGTTAAAAGTTCTCCTCTTTTCAGAGGCAGGTTCTGGTCTGGCAGCGGTAGCAACACTAAGGGGTACCCCTGACTGGATAGCGGTGGGACAAGGTGACCAGGGGACAAGTTAACTGTTCGCTCCGGACTCTCCGCTTGTCACCTCTGCCACGGATGGCGGGAGGCGCCTGCGTCCACAGATGTCCACCGCCTGCCGGGTCCGAGTCGCGTCGCGTCTCTGGGGGGAAGGTAACGCTGGCTTCGGGACCCACAAAGGGACTGTCCGCCGCGTACCTCCCCTCTTACGGATAATAGCATAAATAGCCCTTAACAAAGATGGCATTCAAGGACTCCCTGAGGAAGACCCAGACGGGTCGACACGCGTTGGAGTAAAAACACAAAACTTCCTCTTTTGTAATTAGTGTCCATTTATACAACGCAGCGGAGCTCTACAACAACTTCGATGTAAAATACACTACAGACACAGGAGGAACTACGGAGGAAGATCGAGTCACGTGGCCGAGAGGTGCGAGACCAGGGAGCAGAGTACCGATTAACAGCCGCAAGGAAGACCGAGCACAGAAGTGGAAGCGGATGTTGGGATTCAAGCGCAGGAGATAAGGTAACAGCTCCGTAAGAGGGGAGGTACGTGGCGGACAGTCCCTTTGTGGGTCCCGAAGCCAGCGTTACCTTCCCCCCAGAGACGCGACCGCGTCCCTCGGACCCGGCAGGCGGTGGACGTCTGTGGACGCAGGTACCTCCCGCCGTCCGTGGCAGAGGTGACAAGCGGAGAGTCCGGAGCGAACGATTAACTTGTCGCCTGGTCACCTTGTCCCTCCGCTATCCAGTCAGGGGTACCCCTTAGTGTTGCTACCGCTGCCAGACCAGAACCTGCCTCTGAAAAGAGGAGAACTTTTAACATCTATAACGGACTCCCCAACCCCAAGTCCCAACTCATTACAAGAGCTCCCATTCCCATTTGGGATTGTGTTGTATTATTCCACATAGTGCAGAACTACAACAGTGCATTTAACGAGGTTGGACGCCACACTCTATTTGCACTAGACTTTGGACTCAGAACTCGTATTTGACCTACCTCATATCATATAATTATATATTACTTCATTGTTTGCATTTACCTTTAATATTATTATTTTTACTTTATTTTATTTTTCTTCTTTCCCTTTTTCACTAGTTTGCATGTATGCAAATTATGGCTTTGTATCACTTGTAATAGTAGATTAAATATTTATATCCCATTTACTGTCTTATTGTTCATAAGATTAACATCATCATTATTCAGGCGCAGTTGTGAAACCCCTGTGACGTCATTCAGGCCCAGATTGTCTAACTGGCGCCGGAGACAATTGTCCAAAGGAAGAAAATCTCCTCCCTCCCACCCAACAAAAAAAACCTCACAAGAAAGTCTGCCACTATATTCAAATGCTCCATGGCAACAAGGTAGTATTAATTTATTATTTCTAGCTTTATTAGCTGGAGGACTTCATACATACAAACATACCGCATCCTACTGCAATTATACACTAGGGTGCCTAAATTTACTGAAAAGACACAGCAAAAAAAAAACCTGACACATGTGGGGGCAATTCAATTAGCTGTGAAGCTTGTGATATGCTGCTGGAATGGCGTGGAAATGCCAGCTACCGTGGCACAGGCTCACCATCTCTACATGATGGAGGTGCACAGTGACAGGAACAATGTTGCAGACAGTGTCACAACGGTCAGTCGTGTTGAGCCAGGGCACATCGTGATTATTTAACTAGCCCCACCGTCTGCATCAGTGCAGATGTAAAACTTACTTTACTAGCTTCAAAACATTTCTTTAAAACCATGCAGTAGTAGAGAGGCATACAAGAAGAAAAGTCTAAATTCAGAAGAAAACAAAACAAAACAATGACACAGCTGTGAAAAGTCCATCTTCAGTGATAATTAACAGTTAACATGCAACAGTAGTTGTTTTAAACAACCACAGTAGTGACTAGCATCAGCATATGGGTATAAAAGGAGGGGGACTCGTGTGCAGACCCCCACTTTGCTAGTGCAGTTGCAGAGTTATGCACGTAAGCAAGTGTCCGGGAACATGGTGCCTGCACTGCGATTTCTTCACTGGGTATGAGCAAATCTTCAGGAAAATGGCAGACTTAACACTGTTCTGGCAATTTCTGCAGCACAGGTGCCAGAATGGCAAGTGTCATGTATGAGTGCTGTGTGGGGTCCCCCTAGACCCAGGGCCCCACCCTGCACCAATTATAAATACATATCTACTCCTGATGATGAGTAAGTCGTATCTGGACTTCAGGCTGCTGCATTTTGATCTACAGTATGTCTTGCAGATCGGACACAGAACTATTTTCAAAGTGTAGATATTTACATTAAAAAGCCTCATAATGCAGCCACACAGTGCAGAAGTGGGCATATATTCATTAAGTAAATTAGAACAGAACACACAAGGAAAAAGCGCATTCAAGGCAAAAATAAATCCAAAATGTAAATTGTTAAAATTTACTTGCCATGCATGAAGAATATGATTATCTTTTGCATAAAACATACAACTAAACAAGTAGATCTAAACAGCTAATATTTAGTTAAGCCCCATACACACGGGGAGAGTTGTGTGCTGAGTAATCTAGCACAGACCGCACAACACACATCTCTCCCCGCTCAGCACGTGTGCTGAGCGAGGGGGGGGGGGTGGGGGGCGCTTATTTCACCCAGCGGTATAATGAGCAACCTGCATACAGGCCAATCTAGCACCGGCGATATCGATGCGCGGCTATCGTTGTGGGCCATATACACGGAGAGATCCGTGCTTTGCTTAGAATTTAAGTACGGATCTCTCCGTGTGTACCACCCTTTAGACTGAACACTCCCACAGAAATGCACTTTCATAAAAATGCTGTCATGCAAAGTTACATGCTACAGCCATGGCCATCTTTCTTTGGGAGCAATATTATTACATTTTCTCTTCCACTTTTCTATTCATGAAATGTCATCAGAATTAATGAGCCAGGATATGACAGAAGAGACCAATAATAAAGCTCACTACACCTGCATCAATTTGGAAGGCTAACATTGTTGTTAAAGATAAACGGTTGATGAATTGCTGTATGAGCAGGTTCCAGCTGAATGGTGTCGGATCCCGGCAGTCAAAATACCGTCAGCTGCATCCAGACGCTCAGGATCCAACACCTAGTAGGAAAGTATTCTATCCATAATCCCCCTAACTAGGGAAGCCAATCCCGAGCCATTTTTTCAATCCCGGGTATCGGGATTGTAAAATGGCCAATCCTGGGATTGGCTTTTAAGTGTGTGTGGCCCCCCTTCATTTGGGGACTTCTGCTGTTAGTCTATATTTCTGCAGCGGGGTACACTGGTATTCCACAGGCAGTTAACAGGATGGGCTGCTCTAAGCAGCCCTGAAAAGAGCTTTTCTGAAGAAGAAAGAAGACTTCAAGGGCCGCAACACAGGCTGACATATCGCGCTGCGGCTACATCACACTGACATATCCTGCTGCGGCTCAATCACCTCCCCCAGCGGCGCTGTATACTTCCGCGCCCTGGTTGCCGGGTACTTACAGCAGAGGCTCTCCGGTTCCCATAAGGCACACATCACCGCTGCTGCTCTCCTGGATCGCGTGGCCGCATCATCAGGAGGAGGGTCCCCCAGGCGGGACCCGTCAAAAACGCGATCCGGCGCGGTCTCCGGAGACGGACCGCGCCGCTGGTGTGGACACTGTGGCCGTGCAGGGACCCCACTATATCCACCAGGGCAAGGGGCACAGGTCAGATTTACCAAAATCCATTTACTATAGGCCCCGCAGTACCCGGTGGTGAAGTCCAGCAGAGGCTCTGACCTGTAGCCCCTCCCCCAGCCCCAAGCGCCATCTACAGCAGATGTTCCCACCCTGAAGTTGCATCTCTCTCTCTCTCTCCCCCTCACTCCATGTCAGCGTTTGGGCGCCATTACACAGAGCTGCGCTGATCCTGGGACTCCTGGGCACTGTCTCCTCTGTAAAGCCGCCTGCCTCATCAGCGCTGTGCATGTACAGGACACTTAAGTATTCTACATGTCGTTTAGACAGTATTAGTTAAGAACAAGTGCATATCTACAGGAGTATTTAGTACAAGTATCCTGTGATATACATCCAGTATTTACTGTGCATTGTTATATCTGTATACATATATAGCTTCACTTAGTATTGCTAGTCCAGTGCAGTTTTATTGTTGTTTGTAATAATTTCTGCATTGTACATGTGACTCTGGGTGCCAATAGCTACTGTGTGGTTCCTATTCCGTGTATCTCACACACATTGCTATCCCTAAATTCTGTACCCTGAGGGGGCTAAGTGCGTCATGGTTTTATATATATATATATATATATATATATATAGATACAGCAGCAGCCGGCACTCCCATAGTTGTTTTCAACGTGCTCAGGTGCCAAAAAAACAAGAAAAGTATAATTCCAACAAAGAATGGCACTCAGAGACAAAGTTGCAAAAAAAGACTATTAATTTCCACAAGTCAACGTTTCGAGGCTCAAAACCTCGTCGTCAGGACAAACAGCAACAGTACAATATATATATATATATATATATATATAAATAAAAGAAAAAGTGACAGCACTCAAAGCCATGGTCATAAATGAATAAATGGTGCAAGGCAGTAAAATAACATAGAGGCACTCGCTTTTCCAGCTAATTGGAAAAAGCAAAACAAGCCAGCACTCACGATTTAGTGTCACAACTGAGGGCCTGAGCTGACGGGAGGCAGCCTCAGTTGTAGGGGCTGAGATGTAACGGAACCTGGGAGGTTGTATCAGACCCCTAGACATGTAAGTAACATGTAGAATAACTGCCCGAAGGCGTGACCACGACAACCAGGATAAAAGTCAATGATGTTTATTATGACAAACTCCGTAACACAGCAGCAGTAAAAGGAAACATAAAAGTCAACAGAGGATAAATACAATTCCTGGGTACTACAGGGTGGCAAGGGCCACAGGCACTGGTAGTGTGAGACAGTTCTTATAATCTTCTAGTTGGAAAGTCCTTACCAGGCCTGACTGTGGCAATGGAGAGAACCCAGGATCGTACCAGCTGATGTTCCAGGAAAGGCTGGGCTGCTGAAGGTAAAACGGCTGCTGTGGATACTGGCTGGAACCAGACTGTTGTTGGTACGGAGTGGATACTGGCTGGAACCAGTTAAATAATAAACGAACTTGAGAGCGATGAAATAATAATGAAGTTTGGAGTTTGAGAGCGGTGAAATAATAATACCGGTGGAGAGTGGTAAACTGCAGAAAAGGACACCGGCCCTTTAAGAGAAGCTGTACACTGCTGGAAGCTGGGCTGGAAGCAGGTGATTGTTTGAGAGCGGTGAAATAATAATACCGGTGGAGAGTGGTAAACTGCAGAAAGGACACCGGCCCTTTAAGAGAAGCTGTACACTGCTGGAAGCTGGGCTGGAAGCAGGTGATTGTTGTAGCTGGAAACAGGTGAGTCCAGAATGGATCGGAGAGTCAGGCTACACCGCAGATGGAATGCTGGTGCGGGTCTCTATAGCAGAAGTCTGGAGACAGGAGCTGGAACCTGGAAGACAACCACAGGAGAGAGACAAACTGGAACTAGGTTAGACAACCAAAGCACTGACGCCTTCCTTGCTCAGGCACAGCATACTTATACCTGCAGCAAGGAAGGGGTTGGCTAGGCAATTATGCAAATCAACAATACAGACAGCAGATTGGTGGAAATAATCAGATGACAAAATCCAAGATGGCTGCGCCCATGCAGACACTTGGAGGGAAGTTTGGTTTGTAATCCATGTGAGAATTGAAACAGTAATGGCGACGCCGGCCACAGGAGACAGGAGACGCCAGACTGACAAGCGCACATTTAACCACACGGGCACAGCGGAGGCCGCGGCTGATGAAATCACCACTCGGACATTCTGCATGTGGAAACTCAGGAACAGCGGGATCCGGTCCTGGAACGCTGAGCCAGCCTTAGGAGGCATCTGAAGGGTAAGTAATGGCGTCCAGATACCCGGATCGTGACAGCACCCCCCCCCTTTAGGAGTGGCCCCAGGACACTTCTTAGGCTTTAAAGGAAACTTTGCGTGGAAATTTCGGACCAAGGCAGGAGCATGGACGTCTGAGGCATTGGTCCAAGAGCGTTCTTCAGGACCATAGCCCTTCCAGTCAATGAGGTATTGTAACTGACCGTAACGGAAACGTGAGTCCAAAATCTTGGCCACCTCGTACTCGACTCCCCGTTGAGTCTGAACTTTGGGAGCTGGAGGAAGTGCGGAATGAAACCGATTCAGGATCAGCGGTTTCAACAAAGAAACATGAAATGTCCTGGGTATTTTCAAGAAGGATGGTAACTGTAACCTGTAGGCAACAGGATTGATGACTTGTTCAATCTTGAAGGGTCCGATGTAGCGAGGTGCAAATTTCATGCTGGGAACTCTCAACCTTAAATTCTTCGTGGACAGCCACACACGATCACCCACCTTGAGAGCAGGAACCGCTCTACGCTTCCTATCGGCAAACTTCTTATACCTGAATGAGGCTTTAAGAAGGGCTGCGCGGACGTTCCTCCAGTTATTTGAAAACTGACGCAAGGTGACATCCACTGCTGGAACAGAACATCCACTGCTGGAAGCGGTTGGAATTCTGGGACTTTAGGGTGGAATCCATAATTAATGAAGAATGGTGTAGAAGAAGATGAGGAATGGTATTGATTGTTGTGGCTGAACTCGGCCCAAGGAAGGAGTTGAACCCAGTCATCTTGAGAGGAAGACACATATATACGGAGGAAGGCCTCCAAGTCCTGATTCACCCTCTCGGTTTGACCATTGGTCTGAGGATGGTAAGCCGTGGAAAACTTTAACTTGACTTGGAGGGCTTGACACAAACTTCGCCAAAATTTGGCTACAAATTGTACTCCACGATCCGAGATGATCTCTTCAGGAAGACCGTGAAGTCGGAAGATCTCTTGTATAAACACTTGAGCCAACTTGGAAGCTGACGGAAGACCGGTGAGAGGGATGAAATGTGCCATCTTGGTGAACCGGTCAACTACCACCCAGATGGTATTAAACTTGTTGCAGATAGGTAGATCGGAAACAAAGTCCATCGACAAATGGGTCCAAGGTCGACGGGGAACAGATAATGGAACCAGTTGCCCCGCGGGAGACTTTGTGTTGGGCACACTTTGGGCAGGAGGCAATAAATTCCATAACGTCCTTCTTCAGAGTTGGCCACCAGTAGGACCTAGAAATAAATTCAAGGGTTTTCTGAATGCCTGTATGTCCAGCAAAACGGGAAGCATGGGCCCAATGCATGAGCTTCTTCCTTAGAACTGGCTTAACAAAACTTTTCCCTGGTGGAGGCGTAGAGTCCATCCCTACCGTGGAGAATGCCAACGGATTAATAATAGGATGCTTGTCTGCAGACTCGGACTCATTTTCTTGCTCCCATGAGCGGGAAAGGGCATCGGCCTTACGATTCTGAGAACCCGGACAGAACTGGAGTTTAAAGTCAAACCTAGAGAAGAAAAGTGCCCATCTGGCCTGACGAGGATTCAGACATTGTGCGCCTTTGAGATATAAAAGATTTTTGTGGTCGGTAAGTATGGTGATTGAGTGGGAAGCTCCCTCCAACAGGTATCTCCACTCCTCCAGAGCGAGCTTGATGGCTAGCAACTCCTGATCGCCAATGGCATAGTTGCGCTCAGCTGGGGAGAACTTCCGGGAGAAGAAACTGCAAGGATGTAGATGTCCATCTTTGGCCCTCTGGGATAACACTGCTCCTACTCCAACGGAGGAGGCATCTACCTCTAAGATAAAAGGAGAGTCGGTGTCGGGCTGTTTCAGAACTGGTGCAGAGATGAACCGTTGCTTCAGAAGGTGAAAGGCCTGTGTAGCTTCCTCGGACCACTTGGACGGATTAGCACCTTTCTTGGTTAATGCAGTGATAGGCGCCACAATGGTGGAAAAGTCTCGTATAAATTTTCTATAATAATTGGCGAACCCTAAGAACCTCTGGACCCCTTTGAGGCTTAAGGGTATAGGCCAATTCTGGATTGCTTGGAGTTTCTCAGGATCCATCTCCAGTCCGGAACCGGACACAATGTAACCTAGAAACGGAATGGTTTTAACTTCAAACACACACTTCTCCAATTTACAATAGAGGTGATTGACACGGAGACGGGAAAGAACCTCTTTTACCCAGAAACGATGATCTTCGAGATTATTAGTAAAGATGAGGATGTCGTCTAGATAAACCACGACATGGCGGTACAAGATGTCCCTGAAAATCTCATTCACGAAGTGCTGGAAGACTGCTGGAGCGTTGCTCAATCCGAAGGGCATGACGAGGTACTCATAATGTCCGTCACGGGTGTTAAAGGCGGTCTTCCACTCGTCACCCTCACGGATTCGGATGAGATTGTAGGCACCCCTCAAGTCCAGCTTTGTGAAAATAGTTGCACCACTAACTCTATCAAAGAGCTCGGTAATCAGGGGTAAAGGGTATCGGTTCTTGACGGTAATGTCGTTCAGACCTCTGTAGTCGATGCACGGACGCAGACCACCGTCTTTCTTCTTAACGAAGAAGAAGCCTGCGCCGGCTGGAGAAGAAGATGGTCGGATGAAACCCTTCGCCAGGTTCTCTTTGATGTACTCTTCCATGGAGTGTGTCTCAGGCAGAGACAACGGATAAGTTCGGCCTCGCGGTGGAACCTTCCCTGGAATGAGGTCGATTGGGCAGTCCCATTCTCTATGAGGAGGAAGGATATCAGCAGAGGCTTTACTGAACACGTCCGTGAAGTCTTGATATGGAGGAGGCGGAACATCAGATGACCTGGGGAAGGAAGAACAAACAGGAAGAACTTTGGCTAAACAAGTCTCAGCACAGGAGGGACCCCATGCCAGTATTTGCGTAGTCGTCCAGTCAATTGATGGGTTGTGGAGACGGAGCCATGGAAGGCCTAAAACCACTGGATGTGTGGCTCTTGGAATCACTAAAAAAGAAATATACTCAGAATGAAGAACTCCCACTCTCAGACGAACTGGAAGAGTCCTTAAGGAAATGACTGCGTCAAAAATCTTGCTGCCATCCACGGCAGTCAAAGAGATGGACGAGGACAGTCTCTCGGTGGGTAGGGACCACCGTTTAACATAAGCTTCGGTTATGAAATTCCCAGCTGCTCCGGAATCAAGGAGGGCAATGACGTTCCTGTAACGTTGAGCAATTTGGAGCGACACTGGGAGGTTACAGTCATGAGGAGATGGAGAGGAGATCATTACTCCTAGCCGGCCCTCTCCTTGGCGAGCTAGGATCTGGAGTTTCCCGGACGTTTGGGACAGGCATTGATAGTGTGCGACGGAGCTGCACAGTAGAGACAGAGAGACTCAGAGAGACGTCTTCGGCGCTCAGCGGGAGATAGACGGGAACGACTAATTTGCATAGGCTCATCCTTGGATGGAGATGGTTGACGAGGAGGAGGAGCAGAAGATTTAGGAGTAGATGATCTTCCTCGCTCGGTTGCTCTCTCTCTGAAACGTAGATCAACCTTCGTGCAAAGAGAAATTAGCTCATCCAACTTAGAGGGCAAGTCTCTGGTAGCTAACTCATCCTTGATGCGTTCTGATAAGCCATGCCAGAATGCAGCATACAGGGCCTCGTCGTTCCATGCCAGTTCGGATGCCAGGATTTTAAACTGTATAAGATACTGTCCCACAGTACGTGTTCCCTGGCGTAAACGGAGAATCTCAGATGAAGCAGATGTTATCCGGCCTGGCTCGTCGAAGATGCGCCTGAATGTAGCTACAAAGTCAGTATAGGAGGATAGCAGGGGATCAGACTTCTCCCATAAAGGTGATGCCCAGTCAAGGGCTGAGCCACTGAGAAGGGAGATGATATAGGCAATTTTGGTACGGTCACTGAAGAAATTGCCAGGTAGAAGCTCAAAGTGGATTTCACATTGATTGAGAAATCCCCTGCAGAACCTTGGAGATCCATCAAATTTTGCTGGCGTTGGAAGATGAAGATGTGGACTGGAAATGGGTAAGGTGGGTGGGGTTACAGCTGGTGTCACTGTAGTGGACGCACCGGACGTGCCAGGTCCACGGAGGGTCGTTTGAATCCCATCCAGCCGTGTAGAGAGATCCTGGAGACAGCGGATGATGTGGCCCTGTGCAGCCTCCTGATGTTCAAGTCGGGCTGCCAGTTCTTGCATCGGCCTGGCCGCTTGATCCTGGTCTCCGGCTGGATTCATTAGGTCAGTGCTTACTGTCACAACTGAGGGCCTGAGCTGACGGGAGGCAGCCTCAGTTGTAGGGGCTGAGATGTAACGGAACCTGGGAGGTTGTATCAGACCCCTAGACATGTAAGTAACATGTAGAATAACTGCCCGAAGGCGTGACCACGACAACCAGGATAAAAGTCAATGATGTTTATTATGACAAACTCCGTAACACAGCAGCAGTAAAAGGAAACATAAAAGTCAACAGAGGATAAATACAATTCCTGGGTACTACAGGGTGGCAAGGGCCACAGGCACTGGTAGTGTGAGACAGTTCTTATAATCTTCTAGTTGGAAAGTCCTTACCAGGCCTGACTGTAGCAATGGAGAGAACCCAGGATCGTACCAGCTGATGTTCCAGGAAAGGCTGGGCTGCTGAAGGTAAAACGGCTGCTGTGGATACTGGCTGGAACCAGACTGTTGTTGGTACGGAGTGGATACTGGCTGGAACCAGTTAAATAATAAACGAACTTGAGAGCGATGAAATAATAATGAAGTTTGGAGTTTGAGAGCGGTGAAATAATAATACCGGTGGAGAGTGGTAAACTGCAGAAAAGGACACCGGCCCTTTAAGAGAAGCTGTACACTGCTGGAAGCTGGGCTGGAAGCAGGTGATTGTTTGAGAGCGGTGAAATAATAATACCGGTGGAGAGTGGTAAACTGCAGAAAGGATACCGGCCCTTTAAGAGAAGCTGTACACTGCTGGAAGCTGGGCTGGAAGCAGGTGATTGTTGTAGCTGGAAACAGGTGAGTCCAGAATGGATCGGAGAGTCAGGCTACACCGCAGATGGAATGCTGGTGCGGGTCTCTATAGCAGAAGTCTGGAGACAGGAGCTGGAACCTGGAAGACAACCACAGGAGAGAGACAAACTGGAACTAGGTTAGACAACCAAAGCACTGACGCCTTCCTTGCTCAGGCACAGCATACTTATACCTGCAGCAAGGAAGGGGTTGGCTAGGCAATTATGCAAATCAACAATACAGACAGCAGATTGGTGGAAATAATCAGATGACAAAATCCAAGATGGCTGCGCCCATGCAGACACTTGGAGGGAAGTTTGGTTTGTAATCCATGTGAGAATTGAAACAGTAATGGCGACGCCGGCCACAGGAGACGCCAGACTGACAAGCGCACATTTAACCACGCGGGCACAGCGGAGGCCGCGGCTGATGAAATCACCACTCTGACATTCTGCATGTGGAAACTCAGGAACAGCGGGATCCGGTCCTGGAACGCTGAGCCAGCCTTAGGAGGCATCTGAAGGGTAAGTAATGGCGTCCAGATACCCGGATCGTGACATTTAGATGAAGAAACGAAGAAGATTTATTCCATATCAAGATTTATTCCTCAGCCCCTGAGGAAGACCTATGTCGGTTGAAACAGCTGTCGGGCTGTGCCTGTATGTACACATGTCGCCTTGATATTGAATAAATCTTCTTTGTTTCTTCATCTAAATCATGAGTGCTGGCTTGTTTTGCTTTTTCCAATGAGCTGGAAAATACCGCTACTTACTGAATCTAAAGACTGTTCCCTTTATTATTGGACTTTTAAACACTCGTTTTTAACTTATAACATGTTGCACAACCTTTACTAAGCTGTTATTAACTGCTACATGTATAGATTCTTATGCTTAAGAGTATCTGCTTACTAATGAGATCACATGACTTCTAATGATGACATTACCCTCTCATTAAGGGTGATGGCTATAAATAGCTGCTAAGGTTCATTTTGTCCCTACCCTGTGAAGAAGTCTCATCAGACGAAACGCGTTGGGTGACCTGTACCTACCTCACTCTAAAGATAAGGACACTTTTTAATTGCTCTTTTTTATTTGGTGCTTTTAGATCAGTTGTGTATTTTATTGTCCCAATTTTTATGTATCTCCTTTATGTTTGCATTTTTATGTCAATAAATAGCTTTTATATATTTTAACATACTGGCAAATTTTATACTTTTTACGGACACATAGGTCGCTACTCACCCTCATCCCCCCCTTTTTTTCTCACATTGTTTTTAGGGTTTTACCACCCCTATATTCTTTGAGGGTAACAGCAGACGCCCCGTTAGTCGCATAGGGGAGTGTCATAGTGAATAGCCTTTGTGAAACGACATATCTGTTTTATAGCACATGTGGTGCAATACTAATCCATACATCTGCATTTATCTTTGGTACTAATTTATTATTGCGGCCTGGTGCAAGGGTATAAACCTACAGAATGTTGGGAAATACAGAACATACCAGTAGAAGGAATGTGTGGTGTAAGAAAATCTTTAATGAGAATATCACTGTAAACGAACCTACCCAACCCTGTGATTTAGATGACCTATTCTGGGGAATAGAAAGACTCCTTACCAAGGAAGTTAAAACCTGGTGGGATGTTAAGGGCCTGGAACACTATATATCAGTTGATAGAATTCCAAGGGGTCTTAGACTACTCAAACAACCCACATTTGGCAGGCAGGAAGGAGCATTCATGGAAAAGTGGGACAAGATTTTACATACCTATTCTTTAGACCTTATGAAACTCCTAGTCGATGAAAAGAAAAAATCCCTCTCATCTTTAGAGACGGAAATCAAGACCAAAGAAAAAGAACTTGAGCCTTTCAAAGACAAGGAGGACTACAAAGTTAACGAAAGAGTACTAAACAAGAAGATGGAACGTATAGAGGACAAGGTAATTAAAGGAAAGGAAAATAAATTTTTAAGGGACAAAAAAGACTACGAGCAAGGGAGAGTGAAGAACTGGAGCAGATTCAGAACAAATGACCAACAGAAGATGGACGGAGGAAATTGGAAAACCATTCCCACAAGGGCAAATAATATACAGAGTAAAAATAAGGATACTCCAACAAGCAATATCAAGACATCCAATAGATTTACAGCATTACAGAGACATGGCTCAAATAGTGATCAGGATTTTTTATTAACGATCAGGCGCAAGACCAAAGAATCCTACAAGATACGCAGTGAAAGAGGACATACGACATGCATCGCCCCTAAAAAGGAGGTTTACAGAAGAAGAGGATGCCGAGGAAGTAGGAGGGAGGGAAAACAAAAAAAGAACACTATAACAGCAGCAACTGATCCAAGAGGGAGAGGTATTTTCAATTTATCACAACACAAACTAACAGAACCAGAAGTATCCCTCCTAAGCAAAGGATTATCTTTTGCACCGACAGGGGGTCTTAATAAATTTGAGACATTTATCGATCTGAACAAATTCGTTAGGAAACTGACATTAAAAAGAAATTTTTTGAAGAAGGAGGATGCAATCATAACAAATTACGAGAGCCATTCAAAATCAGGCCTAAAACCCATCTCCAAATATTACCCTCTTGAGTCCAAAGGAAGCAATATTACCATGTTCTATGAACTAGTGAAGAAGGACCTGTGCGACATAGACCAAGGGAAGATAAAGGAGAAAAACACCACAAACAGAGAAAGTGAGGCCTTGAAAAACCTACAGAAGAACCGAGGGATTATTGTAAAACAAGCTGACAAAGGAGGGGGTCTGGTCATCATGGATCGGGACAAGTACATCCTAGAGGCAGAAAGACTACTGTCAGACGGAGTATCATACAAAAAACTAATAGGAGATCCAAAGAATGACTACGTTGAAGAACTAAGGACACTCCTACTACAGGGTCTAAGAACAGGGACCATCACTAAAGAGGAGTACCAATTTTTAATGAGATCAGAACCCACCACCCCCATCTTTTACTTTTTACCAAAAATACACAAAAGCCTGGAGAACCCGCCCGGAAGACCGGTTGTGGCGGGCATAGACTCACTTACATCTAATCTCTCAGAATATGCTGATGTTTTTCTGAAACCATATGTGAAGGATCTTCCATCGTACCTTAAGGACACGACGTCAGTTTTAAACCTTTTAAAAGATATTGAGTGGAAGGACTCATACATGTGGGTTACAATAGATGTGCAATCCTTATACACATGTATTGAGCATGATAAGGGAGTGACGGCCTGCAAAGAATACTTGGATAAAGGTGTTTCTTTAACTGACAACCATAAAGATTTTATTTGTGATATTATGTATTTTATCCTTCATCACAATTATTTTAAGTTCTTGGATCAATTTTATCTACAACAGTGCGGCACCGCTATGGGCACAATTTTTGCGCCGAGCTTCGCAAATCTTTTTATGGGCAGCTGGGAAAGAGCTTTTATCTATGACCATCAAGTTTTTACCAATAATATCATCTTTTATAGGAGATACATTGATGATATTTTAATTATCTGGGATGGCGACATGGAATGTTTTAATCAATTTTTTAAGCATATAAACAACAATGTGATGAATCTAGTATTTACCTTCAACGCGAATAGAGAACATATCGAGTTTATGGACCTGGTTCTCACAGGAGAGAATGGGAGAGTCACGACAAAAAATTTCGTTAAACAAGTGGATACCAATAGTTACCTCCACTACAAGAGTAATCGTCTTAAAAGTTGGAAGAATAATATTCCCTTCTCCCAATTCAGTAGAATAAAAAGGAATTGTAGCAAACCAGAGGACTTCCAGATTCAACTGGGAATGTACAGCGACAGATTCAAACAGAAGGAATATCCAGACACCATCTTGAAAGAAGCCATATCCAGAACCAATCAAACAGATAGAACTAAGCTGCTTGAATATAAAACAAAGGAGAAACCAAAAGACTCCACTGCTTTTATAACAACTTTTAACCGGCACGAACAATCAATTCGAGACTCCTTCAGGAACCATTGGAAAATTTTATTGATGGATCCAATCCTGAAAGAAATCCTCCCTCCTCATCCTGAAATAGTGTTTAAGAAATCACGCAACCTGAAGGACCTGTTAGCCCCAAGCATGCTAAAGGCATCCCAAGAGAAGGACCACACATGGCCCAAATGCGTGGGATCCTATAAATGCGGGCGATGCAATGTTTGTAGATACCTACACCCCAACAGGAAAACATTCACTGACATGGAAAAGAAAAAGGAGTACAGAATTAAGGATCACATGAACTGTAACACCCAATCAGTAGTATACCTTTTGGAATGCAACTGCGACAAGCAGTATGTAGGAAAGACAAAGAGACCCCTGAAATTAAGGATACAAGAATACGTAAGAAACATCAAGAACAAGGTGGAGAGCCACGCCGTGTCCAAACACTTCATCCACACACACAACTCTAATCCGGAGGCACTGACTTTCAAGGCCATTGAATTGGTGAAACCAGGAGACAGAGGAGGGGATCTCGCTAACAAGTTGTCACGTCGTGAAATGTTCTGGATATTTCAATTACAAACACTACAGCCCAAAGGATTTAATGACAGCTACGAGATCGCCCCCTTTCTTTAAAACACGGTACTTCTATTCCTTAATATCCGCCGTCCGGCAGTCTCTGCACAAACTATCCTTATGATTCCAAACTGCCTACCCAATCCCCCTCCCCGCCACAATACTACCCCCCCCTTTTCCACCTCCATACCCTATCCACACCAGTTGCCATCACCCAAACCCACCTTTCCAACCCCAACCCACTCCCCACCCCCTCCACGGTCCCCCCATCCCTTAAACCACAATGGAACTTCGCCTTAAATACCAGCTCACGAATATTAAATTAGCACTTATACCGCGGTCGGAGCAATAACCTGGCAGGCACAAAATTATTACAGTCATACCACGCTGGAAATGCCCAAATACGCCCGATCTTGGAAGCCAAGCAGCGATGGGCCTGATCAGTACCAGTGAGGGGGACCACCTGGGAAGATCAGGTACTGTATGGAACAAGAATATAATAAATGCCTAAGGGAGGAATATACGCCTTATTCACCCGCATATATAATTGTATGTTAATTATAGAGGAATCACATAATCACTGTCATTCACATAATCACTGTCATTTACACCTCCGTATCTTTGTAATCACAATTATTTCCGATATACAATATATATATATATATACAATTAATTCACTCCAATCTCTAAACTCTCTCTTCTCTATTTTCTGTGCACTTTAATGTTTATTTAGAAACCAGCCTCATTAATAACACTATTTATTATCCTTTTGCTACTAAAGTTGTTTGCAGCCTTTGCATTTGAATGATGTCATTCTGATATCTTCATTTATATATTTCTTTCTATGTGGGGAACCGTTGCCATGACACTGGAGAACCTGGAGAGCCTTTTTCCAGAATGGACTTCTAAGAAATGGCCGCCGCACACTGAGACCCTATGGACATTATCTTTCCAAAAATGGCCGCCGCCATATGGACATACTGAACACTATGTACTAGGAGCCCCTTGATCCTGCATGAACATGCAGCCCAGTTGATCGCGCTAAAACGCCGCGGGCGCATGCGCAGAAGAAACCGGATGTGGGGCGGAAGTGACGCGCCGCATCCGCCGCAACCAGAAGTGTGGCGGAAATACCGCTACTTACTGAATCTAAAGACTGTTTCCTTTATTATTGGACTTTTAAACACTCGTTTTTAACTTATAACATGTTGCACAACCTTTACTAAGCTGTTATTAACTGCTACATGTATAGATTCTTATGCTTAAGAGTATCTGCTTACTAATGAGATCACATGACTTCTAATGATGACATTACCCTCCCACTAAGGGTGATGGCTATAAATAGCTGCTAAGGTTCATTTTGTCCCTACCCTGTGAAGAAGTCTCATCAGACGAAACGCGTTGGGTGACCTGTACCTACCTCAGTCTAAAGATAAGGACACTATTTAATTGCTCTTTTTTATTTGGTGCTTTTAGATCAGTTGTGTATTTTATTGTCCCAATTTTTATGTATCTCCTTTATGTTTGCATTTTTATGTCAATAAATAGCTTTTATATATTTTAACATACTGGCAAATTTTATACTTTTTACGGACACAGAGGTCGCTACTCACCCTCATCCCCCCCTTTTTTTCTCACATTGTTTTTAGGGTTTTACCACCCCTATATTCTTTGAGGGTAACAGCAGTCGCATAGGGGAGTGTCATAGTGAATAGCCTTTGTGAAACAACATATCTGTTTTATAGCACATGTGGCGCAATACTAATTCATACATCTGTGTATATATATATATATATATATATATATATATATATATATATATACACAGATAGGTACATATACATATATATATATATATATATATATATATATATATATATATATATATATATATATATATATATATATAGTGTTTCACAGGATATACTGCCTTGGTATTTTTCTCTGTGTATTTCAGTCACCATATACCACTTAAATCCTCTGTGTTTTGCATCTGCAGTCACACTCCACAGGGGTTCTTTGTCTGGCTAATTGTACTATTACGCCCTAAGGCTACGTTTCCAAATAATGCCTGCTATACAGGGCGGGAGATCCGTGACGGATCCTGCGTTATGCAGTGCTGACGCTGTGGATGCACCTGAGGAAAATATTCCAGCTGAGGGTCCAGTACCGCTTGGTCAGCCTGCAGTATTGGTGGCCCACCAAGACCCACCTTGGGCTGCTTTTTCTAATCTGCTGACTACGCTAGTAACGAGACTTACGCCCCCTCCTGTGCCATTGCAGCCACTTATTGTCCCTGCTGTTAATCCGCCATGGGCGGATACTCTGTCAACTCAGTTACAGCAATTAAATTAGTCTTTGATTAAACAAAAACCTAACCCTCGCCCTCCTTTGGAGGCAATCAAACTGATTCTTAAGATTGATGATGAATCTGCACCTCCAGATACGTCTAAGAGACCTGATAAGTTCAAACGTCAGAAGGTCACTAAATTAGTTTTGCCCCATTCTGACCATTTGGTTGACATACGTCAGGAATCCTGGGAGTCTCCAGGAAAGAAATCCTCCCTGTCTAAGAAGATGCTAGCTCATTATACCCTCGCTGCAGAGTTAAGTAAAAATTGGGAAACACCGCCGCCGGTGGACTCACATGTCGCACGTCTGGTGGTGTCATCTACTCTGCCTTTTACTACAGTCACCTCTTGAAGGAACCGACGGATAAACGTGTGGAGGGTTGCTTGAAGTCTATTTACACCCTTGCAGGTGCTGTGCATAGACCCACTATAGCGGCTTCTTGGGCTGCAAAGGCTATTGAAGCCTGGGCTCAAGAAGTTGAAGAGGAGCTACCTTCTACTTTCTCTGATAATGCCAGACAGTGTCTTTCATATATTGTCACAGCCTCTCATTATATTCAGCAGGCGGCCTCTGATGCCGGTGTCCTGGCAGCCAAAGCATCTACTACGTCGATTCTGGCTCGCCGGATTCTGTGGTTGCGGTCCTGGTCTGTGGATCTGGACTCTAAAAAGACCTTGGAGGTTATCCCTTTTAAGGGAGACATCTTTTTTGGGGAAGATCTGAACAAGATTATTGCTGACTTAGCGTCTGCTAAAACTGCATGTCTGCCAAGTACTAATCCTTCAGCTCCGAAGGCTAAACGTACCAGCTTTCGTTCCTTTCGACCTCCAAGTAAAGCAAAGGGTCAGGCGTACCTGAAACAGGCTCGCACTTCCAAAACCTCCAAGCCCAAACCTAAATGTTCCTGGGCTACCCGTCAGCCTGCTTCCAAACCAGACAAGCCTGCTGCATGATGGGGAGGGCCTCCTCCTGGGGGATCCCAGGGTGGGAGGAAGACTTCTACGATTTGCTCAGGTATGGTTACAGACCACTTCAGATGCCTGGGTAAGGGAAGTCGTCACTCACGTATACGCCATCTCTTTCAAGAAACGTCCCTCTCACCAGGTTTGCTCAACAAATACTCCTTCCTGATCTGGTGACAGCAAAAACTCCCTATTTGGTGGTTCAATCCCTCCTGGACAGAGGAGTGGTGGTGCGGGTGCCTCTGGCTTAAAGAGTCAGGGGGTACTATTCAACGCTGTTCCCAGTTCCGAAACTGAATGGAACCTCACACCCATTCTCAACCTCAAGTCTTTGAATAAATTTGTGAAGGTTTCCAAACTCCATATGGAAACTCTTCACTCTATTGTTCTGGCCTTGTAGCCCAAGGACTATATGGTATCCCTGGACATCCAGGATGCTTACCTATATATACCTATAGCCATGTCGCATCAGCAGTACCTGCGGTTTGCTATTGGCAACCTACATTATCAATTCCAGGCCTTACCTTTTGGACTGGCCACGGCTCAGAGAATCTTCACCAAGGTCATGGAGGTTATGACGGCTCTGCTTCACCGTCAGGGTATCAGGATCCTGCCATATCTCAATGACTTGTTGATCCTGGTGAACGCCCCAGAGGTTCTCCTTCATCATCTTGAAAAGACGGTCCAATTCCTGCAAGCCCACAGGTGGCTCATCAACTGGAAGAAATCCTCCCTGGTCCCTGCTCAGAGCATGGTGCACCTGGGGGCATTGTTGGACACACACAACCAACGGTTGTTCTTGTCTACGGAGAAGGCCCTGAAGCTTTAGGACAGGATAAGACACTTCCTTTATCACCCAAGAGTGTCGATACATTCGGCGATGCAAGTACTAGGCCTCATGGTGTCGGCTTTCGACATGGTAGAGTACGCTCAATTTCATTCCCGCCCCCTGCAGAGGTTAATCCTCTCCAAGTGGGACGGCCTGCCTCTCCGGATCAGATCTCACATGATCTCCTTGACTCCGGAAGTTCATCTGTCACTGAGCTGGTGGCTTCAGGACCAACAATTGAGCAGGGTTCATCCCTTCTGGATCTCCAACTTGGTCTTTCTAACGACGGATGCCAGTCTGCGGGGTTGGGGTGCGGTGTTGGAGCAACACACTCTTCAGGGTCGGTGGACCAGGGAGGGATCTCTTCTCCCGATAAATATTCTGGAGTTGCGGGTAGTGTTCAATGCTTTGGAACTGGCCCTGCCTCTGGTACAGAAAAGGCCTGTTCTAGTACAGTTGGACAACGCCACCACGGTGGCGTACATAAATCATCAAGGCGGCACTCAAAGCCGTATGGTGATGTTGGAAGTGTCGAAGATTCTTCTCTGGGTAGAATGCCATCTGCCAGCCATATCGGCAGTGTTCATTCCAGGTGTCCTCATCCAGAAGTATTTCCACTCCTAGTGGACAAGTGGGGCCTACCGGATGTAGACCTGATGGTGTCTCGACACAATCACAAGGTTCCAGTCTTCGGAGCAAGGACAAGGGATTCTCAAGCAGAGTTCGTGGATGCACTGGCAATTCCATGGAACTTTCGGCTGCCATACGTGTTCCCTCCGGTGTCAATCCTGCCCAGGGTAATTTGGAAGTTCAAGCAAGAAGGAGGAATACTTCTTCTACTCGCTCCAGCGTGGCCCAGACGGCATTGGTTCTCATACCTGCAGGGTCTCTCGATAGAGCGTACTCCTCTACTTCCTCAACGCCCAGACCTCCTCGTTCAGGGCCCCTGTGTATCCCAGGATTTGGCCCGACTTACTTTGACGGCGTGGCGCTTGAAGCTTCAGTCCTGAGGGCTAAAGGTTTTTTTGAGGCGGTCATTCAGACGATGTTGAAAGCCCGCAAACCGGCTTCGGCTCGGATTTATTATAGAGTCTAAAATTCTTACTTCACCTGGTATCCGGCTAAGAATGTTGATGCATACAAGTTCAGTACTGCCAAACTTTTGGCGTTTCTGCAACAGGGCCTGGACTCAGGCCTTCGTCTGGCCTCCCTCAAGGTTTATATATCTGCCTTGTCGGTGTGGTTTCATAGAAAAATTTTGACTCTGCCTGACGTTCATACCTTCACTCAGGGTATTTTCCGGATTCAACCTACCTATGTCCCTCCTGTGGCTCCTTGGGATTTGTTGGTTGTTCTGAATGCCCTGCAAGAGTCTCCATTTTAACCTCTTGAGTCTGTGGACCTTAAATGGCTTACGTTTAAGTTCTTGTAGGTCTCCCTTTCTGATTTTTCACCGTGAGGTTTTTAGAACTCGCCCTGGTTATCTACCTAAGGTGGTGTCATCTTTCCACCTTAACCAGGAGATTGTGGTTCCGGCCTTTATCTCTCCTGATTTGTCCTCCAAAGAGCAGTCTTTGGATGTGGTATGGGCTCTCCGTATCTATGTGAAGAGAACCGCCTCCCTTAGGAGGCATGATTCTTTCTTTGTTCTCTTTGGTTTTCACAGACGTGACTGGCCTGCGAATAAGCAAACCTTGGCCAGATGGATTAGAATGGTGATTGCACAAGCTTATGTACAGGCTGGACTTCCAGCTTCTGCTACTATCAAGGCCCATTCTACTCGGTCTGTTGGACCTTCTTGGGCGGCCCGCCATGGCGCATCCCTAGAACAATTCTGCAAGGCGGCTACGTGGTCCTCAGTGAACACGTTCATCAGGTTCTATGCCTTTGATACTTCCGCCTCCCAGGATGCTTCCTTTGGAAGCCGGGTTCTTGTGCCCGCTACAGTGCGTCCCCGCCCATGAGGAACTGCTTTAGGACATCCCCGATGTTATTCCTTGTGGAATACCAGTGTACCCCGCTGCAGACAAGGAGATTCATGGTAAGAACTTACCTTTGTTAAATCTCTTTCTGTGAGGTACACTGGATTCCACAGGGCACCCACCCTGATGCACTTAGGTTCTTTGGGTTTGTATGGCATTAGCCGCTGGTACCTTCTCCTGTCGTGAGAATGTGGTTCGCTGTGGCTACTGTTATCGTCTCTTCTACCTGCTACTGCATTGGACTGGTTAATGAAACTGAGTTCCAGTGCCTGGAGGCGGGGTTATAGAGGCGGCGGTGCAATGCATCCTGGGAACAGTCAAAGCTTTAGCCTGTTGGTGCCTCGGATCAAGATCCAACTCTACACCCGATGTTATTCCATGTGGAATCCAGTGTACCTCGCATAAAGATATTTAACAAAGGTAAGTTTTTACCATAAATTTCCTTTTACAATATATTGTGATGCAAATAAAGGAGATATATGTTATTGTCGGTTAAATCCTTGTCTTCGACTTCACAGCGGACACGGATGACTGTGAGTATAGCCTGGAGAGGAAGAGACTGGGCACCAATATAGTTCAACTTTCATTTCTGGCATTCCTTGCTCCCTCTCTTCTTTACCCCACCCCCAGGCAGTCAGTTAAGTTAGCAAGCCCATGGCAAGGAGCGAAAAGGAGAAGGAAGGTGGGCACACACTGAGAAATAACACACACCATGTGGCAGCCTTGCAAACTGCTCTGCAGAGGCGCCACATCCAGCTGCCCAAGAGGTTCCCACTGATTGGGTGGAATAAGCAGTCATCCCAGCAGGGGCAAGAAGAGCCGCTGCAGAATAAGCCTGGTGGATAGTCAAATAAAGCAACCTGGCAAAAGTAGGCTTAATACCCGGGCAGCCCTGTTTGTGAAAATCTTACAGGACAAACAGAGAATACTGTACGTCTTGCAGAAATTTTTAATCCTGTCCACATAAATCCGGAGAGCCCTCACAACACCCAAAGAGGCTTTCCCCAGCAAAGTGTCTGGTACTTTTAAAGAAGGGACGACAATCTAGACACAATCGTGTCTGGAGGACAGCTCGGTCCAAGTGAAAAATCAAAAACAGGGAGCGGCAAGACAAGGTGCTCAAGTCTTCTCTGTAAGTACACAAATGTCCACTGTATCCAAGGGCTCAAAGGGAAAATACAGAAGAACCCTAAGGACCAAAAGATAGGTGCAAAGGAGCCACTGGCGGTTCAAAGCATCTACACGTGAAGGATGCCCTGAAAGAACATCCATACATCCATGAACAGCCTAATCTGCCTCTGGAAGAGAACAGAAAGGGCTGAAACCTGTACCTGCAAAGAAGAGGTCCAAATCCAGACCCACTTGCAAAAAAAAAGACAGGATTCGTGAAAGCTTGAATGATCTGGGGTGGAAGCCTCTAACCAAACACCAATCAAAGTAGATTCTCCAAACTCTGTAATAAATTCTGTCCAAATGTGTCTTTCGGGCATTAAGCTTGGTACAAATAACTTCTTAAATATACGTTATGGTAAGAACTTACCATTGATAACAGTATTTCTCCTAAGTCCACAGGTTCCACAGGATAACATTGATATGATGAAGCGACAGCTAATTTGCACCAGTCAAAGCTTTTCGGCCTCGTCCATATATCCCCGCACCTCCTGGCTCAGGTACATCAGTTGTATTCCCAAAGCTCAAGGCAGGAGCATCATAGATAGCCCTAATCAGACGAGAAGAACACACATGCACACCCTTCCGTACAAGAAGGAAGATGTTAGTGAGTAAAAGGATCCTCAAATCAGGTGCATCAGGGTGGGATCCCTGTGGAACCTGTGGACTTAGGAGAAATACTGTTTCAACGGTAAGTTCTTACCATAACGTATATTTCTCTGGCAGGGTCCACAGGTTATCCACAGGATAACATTGGGATTTCCCAAAGCAATTTAGTGGTGGGGATGCTCCTGATTGGACAGGAGAATCCTTCGCCGAATTCAGCGTCCTGAGAGGCAAAGGTATCCATGGCATAATGTCTAATGAATGTGTTAATGGAAGACCATGTGGCTGCCTTACATATCTGTTCTTCTGAAGCACCACGTTGTGCTGCCCATCATGGACGAGTAGAGTGAGCAGAGACATTAGCCAGAACAGGGAGGTCAGCTTGAGAATATGCTTCTGAAATAGTCATCTGATGGCACGGGTATGATCCATGTAGATCCTTAAGGCATGGACCACGTCCAGCGATGCATTTCCCGCAGAAAGGCCTGGTTCCTGGAAAGCCAGGACTACAATCTCTTCGTTAAGGTGAAACTTAGACACCACCTTAGGAAGATACCCAGATCTAGTTCTGAGAACTGCTTTATCTGGATAAAGAAAAAATCAGAAATAGGGAACGACATCACAATGCCCCTAAATCTGACAATCTTCTAGCCAACGCCATGACCAGTAGAAAGAGAACTGTAGCTGTCAACCATTTAAGATCCACTTTATTAAGTGGTTCAAATGGGCAACTTGAAAAAAAGTACACACATCCTGTAAGTTGACAATTTTCTTTTGGAACCATACAGTCAATGCTGACAGTTGCACTCTCAAGGAAGCCACCTTCAAACCTTTATCCATTCCTGCCTGAAGGAATGCTAAGACTGTGGAAATTCTGAAAGACCTAGGGTCCATTTTCCGTTCCCTGCACCAATGCATATAGGTTTGCCATATTCAGTGATAAATTCGAGCTGAGGAAGGTTTCCTTGCTCTGAGAATTATGTGAATTACCTCTTGTGAGAATTCTGTTGACTTCAGGATAGAGGTCTCAAGAGCCACGCCGTCAAAGACAGTCGATCCAGATGTCTGTGATAACAAGGACAGTCAGTAGATCTGGACGTTGAGGGAGCAGGAATGGTGCATCCATCGACATTCTCTGTAGATCTGTGTACCAATGTCTTCTGGGCCATGCCGGAGTTATTAGCATCCCGGCACCAATTCCTTGCTTTATCTTTTTCACCACTCTGGGTAATAAGGTGATTGGAGGAAACACATAGGCCAGATGAAAATCCCATCTCACCGACAGGGCATCCACAAAGATCGCTCTGGGATCTTTTGTTCTTGTCGCATATGCGAGAACTTTGTTGTTCTGATGTGACACCATGAGATCTATCCCCCACCTGTCGAATAGGGTCTGGAAGACCTCCGGATGTAGAGCCCATTCACAGGCCTGAATAGCATGTTGACTGAGAAAATCCGCTTCCCAGTTTAGGACTCCTGAAACGAACACTGCGGACAAGGCTGGATGATGAAGTTCTGCCTTCTTCAGTGTGTGACTTACCTCCTTCATAACTTTTTTAAAATATATTTATTGGCAGGCAACCTTCTTCCTTGGTCCATTGCCCCTGGAAACAATACCTTCCTTACACTGCTCCCTAGCCCTGGAGACTGGCATTTGTTGTCAGAATTTCCCAATCTGATATCCAAAAGGGTCTCCCCTTGTCCAGATGGGATGTCTGTAGCCACTCGGCTAATGTCCTTCTTACTTCCATTGTAAGGACCATAGTCTGAGTTTTTATCATCTGATGCAACCCATTCCATTTGGCAAGGATCAGATGCTGCAAAGGCCTCAAGTGGAACTGTACATACTCCACCGTGTCGAATGTTGACACCATCAATCCCATCACACGCATTGCTGCGTGAATGGATACCTTTTGACTAAGTAGCAACTCCTGAATCCTTGACTGAACTTTGGATATCTTGTTCAGTGGTAAAATTACTCTCTGAAGGCTTGTATTCAGTACAGCCCAAAGTGAGTCATCCGCTGTGACGGAACCAGAGACAATTTTGCCCAAATTATGAGCCACCCGTGCTTCTGCAGACACGTTATTGTCTGTTGCAGATGACACAGGAGCAATAAGCTGCCATAACCACCATAATTTTGGTAAATACTCTGGGGGCTGTGGCTAACCCAAAAGGTAGGGCCTGGAACTGAAAATGCTGTTGGATGATAGCGAACCTGAGATAGCACTGATGGGACCGAGCTATAGAAACATGTAGGTAAGCATCCTGGATATCCAGGGATACCATATAATCCCCTAGCTCCATAGCCAAAATGATGGCACGTAAAGTCTCCAAATGACACGAGGACATGCACTGAGACTGGAGGGGGGGAGGTTCAGGGGAAATTTGCGGAAAAATTATTTCACAGAAAGGGTAGTGGACAAGTGGAATAGCCTCCCATCAGAGGTGGTAGAGGCTAAGACAGTAGAGCAATTTAAACATGCATGGGATAGACATAAGGATATCCTTACAAAGAAATAAGGATCAAATAAGGTTAGTGATAAAAAATAATATTTAAAAAAAAAAAAAAAAAAAAAAAAAGGGGGCAGACTAGATGGGCCAAGTGGTTCTTATCTGCCGACAAATTCTATGTTTCTATGAAACTGGAGGTACCCAAATGTATTTGTTCAGCACATGGAGATTAAGAATGAGCCGGAATGACCCATTTTGCTTCTGAACTAGAAACAGGTTGGAGTAAAAACCCTGTCCTCGTTGTGCAGGAGGAACTGGAATGATTACTCCTGACTGAAGCAATTTCTGAACTGCCTCTTGCAAAGCCCTGGCCTTCGTCTCTACCCGAGACGGGCTGGTACAAAAAAAACCCTTTGCGGAGGGTGCTTCTTGAAGGTAAATGCATAACCTAGAGATACCGCTTCCTGCACCCAGGCATCTGTAGTAGACTGCTGCCAGATCTGTGCAAACTGAAGAAGTCGGCCCCCCACCCTGGGATCCCCCAGGTGGAGGCCCGCACCATCAGGCGGATGGCTTATTTTCTGTTTTACCAAGGGGTCCTCTGGTAGCCCAATGCTTTTTAGTCTTAAAGGACTTGTTGTATTGGGGCTGCTTGCCATCACTTTTTCCTTTAGCTTTTCCTTGAAACCAAAAGGGCCGAAAAGCTGGAACTTTAGGTTTGAATTTGTATGTGGAAGGAAACTTTACCTTCTTGGAATCTGCTTCTGACTCCCAAATATCTGTAAATTATTTACCAAAAAGAATATCTCCAGAAAATGGCAAGGATTCCAAAACCTTCTTAGAGTCTGAATCAGCTTTCCACGTATGTAGCCAAACTGTTCTGCGAGCAGCTATTGTTGAAGCTGATGCCCTCGAGGCAATAGTACCCATATCCAATGCTGCTTCTTCCAAGAACATCGCAGCCTGTTTTATATGTGCTATATGGGATTTTTGCAAAAGATCCCCTTCCAATGCATCAGCCCAGGCAGCCACTGCCTTTGCCATCCAAGCTGAAGCCATGGCTGGTCTTAGGACTGCCCCAGGCAGGGAAAAATGATTTTAAAAAAAAAAAATCCACTCTCCTATCGGTGACATCATTTAATGATGTTGAAGGCAGCGGTAATGTAGATTTTCGCACTAATCGAATCACATGCGTATCTACTTTGGGAGCCACCTCCCTTTTTAAACAATCCCCAGCTGGAAGAGGATAATTGGAATTCCATTTCCTAGGAATACTAAACTTCTTACTGGGCATAGCCCAAGCCTCTTCTATGATTTCCGTCAGCTGATCTGACCCAGGCAACTCAGTCTGAACGGTTTTGGGACGTTTAAACATAATTGCCTTGGTTTTTAACACAGGCTCTGTGATTCCTCTAAGGATAGAACGGCTTTCATTGCCTTAATTAACTCAGCTATATCCACTGAGCTGAGACCTTCCTCCTCCTCTTCGTATGCCAAACCAGAGTTTATTGAGCTTTCATCCTCCGATGAAGCCTCATCTGAAACATGTGTAGCCTGTGAGGATGAAGATTTACTTACCACTGGCTTACCAGCCTGTTTCTTTTGAGAGGCTGCTGCTGGAAATGATAAATCACAGGTGGGAAGTTGCATGTAAGGGTTAATCGTGTACAGGAGCTGGAATTATCCGCTCAGCTATACTGGATAATGTTAGTGCAAGCATAGCCCAAAGGGGATCAACCTGCACCTGAATCTGCCTTGTATTTTTCAAGAGACCCTGGTGAAAACTAGAGATGAGCGCCTGAAATTTTTCGGGTTTTGTGTTCTGGTTTTGGGTTCGGTTCCGCGGCCGTGTTTTCGGTTCGAACGCGTTTTGGCAAAACCTCACCGAATTTTTTTTGTCGGATTCGGGTGTGTTTTGGATTCGGGTGTTTTTTTCAAAAAACACTAAAAAACAGCTTAAATCATAGAATTTGGGGGTCATTTTGATCCCAAAGTATTATTAACCTCAAAAACCATAATTTACACTCATTTTCAGTCTATTCTGAATACCTCACACCTCACAATATTATTTTTAGTCCTAAAATTTGCACCGAGGTCGCTGTGTGAGTAAGATAAGCGACCCTAGTGGCCGACACAAACACCGGGCCCATCTAGGAGTGGCACTGCAGTGTCACGCAGGATGTCCCTTCCAAAAAACCCTCCCCAAACAGCACATGACGCAAAGAAAAAAAGAGGCGCAATGAGGTAGCTGTGTGAGTAAGATTAGCGACCCTAGTGGCCGACACAAACACCGGGCCCATCTAGGAGTGGCACTGCAGTGTCACGCAGGATGGCCCTTCCAAAAAACCCTCCCCAAACAGCACATGACGCAAAGAAAAAAAGAGGCGCAATGAGGTAGCTGTGTGAGTAAGATTAGCGACCCTAGTGGCCGACACAAACACCGGGCCCATCTAGGAGTGGCACTGCAGTGTCACGCAGGATGTCCCTTCCAAAAAACCCTCCCCAAACAGCACATGACGCAAAGAAAAAAAGAGGCGCAATGAGGTAGCTGACTGTGTGAGTAAGATTAGCGACCCTAGTGGCCGACACAAACACCGGGCCCATCTAGGAGTGGCACTGCAGTGTCACGCAGGATGTCCCTTCCAAAAAACCCTCCCCAATCAGCACATGATGCAAAGAAAAAGAAAAGAAAAAAGAGGTGCAAGATGGAATTGTCCTTGGGCCCTCCCACCCACCCTTATGTTGTATAAACAAAACAGGACATGCACACTTTAACCAACCCATCATTTCAGTGACAGGGTCTGCCACACGACTGTGACTGATATGACGGGTTGGTTTGGACCCCCCCCAAAAAAGAAGCAATTAATCTCTCCTTGCACAAACTGGCTCTACAGAGGCAAGATGTCCACCTCATCTTCACCCTCCGATATATCACCGTGTACATCCCCCTCCTCACAGATTATCAATTCGTCCCCACTGGAATCCACCATCTCAGCTCCCTGTGTACTTTGTGGAGGCAATTGCTGCTGGTCAATGTCTCCGCGGAGGAATCGATTATAATTCATTTTAATGAACATCATCTTCTCCACATTTTCTGGATGTAACCTCGTACGCCGATTGCTGACAAGGTGAGCGGCGGCACTAAACACTCTTTCGGAGTACACACTTGTGGGAGGGCAACTTAGGTAGAATAAAGCCAGTTTGTGCAAGGGCCTCCAAATTGCCTCTTTTTCCTGCCAGTATAAGTACGGACTGTGTGACGTGCCTACTTGGATGCGGTCACTCATATAATCCTCCACCATTCTATCAATGTTGAGAGAATCATATGCAGTGACAGTAGACGACATGTCCGTAATCGTTGTCAGGTCCTTCAGTCCGGACCAGATGTCAGCATCAGCAGTCGCTCCAGACTGCCCTGCATCACCGCCAGCGGGTGGGCTCGGAATTCTGAGCCTTTTCCTCGCACCCCCAGTTGCGGGAGAATGTGAAGGAGGAGATGTTGACAGGTCGCGTTCCGCTTGACTTGACAATTTTGTCACCAGCAGGTCTTTCAACCCCAGCAGACTTGTGTCTGCCGGAAAGAGAGATCCAAGGTAGGCTTTAAATCTAGGATCGAGCACGGTGGCCAAAATGTAGTGCTCTGATTTCAACAGATTGACCACCCGTGAATCCTTGTTAAGCGAATTAAGGGCTGCATCCACAAGTCCCACATGCCTAGCGGAATCGCTCCCTTTTAGCTCCTTCTTCAATGCCTCCAGCTTCTTCTGCAAAAGCCTGATGAGGGGAATGACCTGACTCAGGCTGGCAGTGTCTGAACTGACTTCACGTGTGGCAAGTTCAAAGGGCATCAGAACCTTGCACAACGTTGAAATCATTCTCCACTGCACTTGAGACAGGTGCATTCCACCTCCTATATCGTGCTCAATTGTATAGGCTTGAATGGCCTTTTGCTGCTCCTCCAACCTCTGAAGCATATAGAGGGTTGAATTCCACCTCGTTACCACTTCTTGCTTCAGATGATGGCAGGGCAGGTTCAGTAGTTTTTGGTGGTGCTCCAGTCTTCTGTACGTGGTGCCTGTACGCCGAAAGTGTCCCGCAATTTTTCTGGCCACCGACAGCATCTCTTGCACGCCCCTGTCGTTTTTTAAAAAATTCTGCACCACCAAATTCAAGGTATGTGCAAAACATGGGACGTGCTGGAATTTGCCCATATTTAATGCACACACAATATTGCTGGCGTTGTCCGATGCCACAAATCCACAGGAGAGTCCAATTGGGGTAAGCCATTCCGCGATGATCTTCCTCAGTTGCCGTAAGAGGTTTTCAGCTGTGTGCGTATTCTGGAAAGCGGTGATACAAAGCGTAGCCTGCCTAGGAAAGAGTTGGCGTTTGCGAGATGCTGCTACTGGTGCCGCCGCTGCTGTTCTTGCGGCGGGAGTCCATACATCTACCCAGTGGGCTGTCACAGTCATATAGTCCTGACCCTGCCCTGCTCCACTTGTCCACATGTCCGTGGTTAAGTGGACATTGGGTACAACTGCATTTTTTAGGACACTGGTGAGTCTTTTTCTGACGTCCGTGTACATTCTCGGTATCGCCTGCCTAGAGAAGTGGAACCTAGATGGTATTTGGTAACGGGGGCACACTGCCTCAATAAATTGTCTAGTTCCCTGTGAACTAACGGCGGATACCGGACGCACGTCTAACACCAACATAGTTGTCAAGGCCTCAGTTATCCGCTTTGCAGTAGGATGACTGCTGTGATATTTCATCTTCCTCGCAAAGGACTGTTGAACAGTCAATTGCTTACTGGAAGTAGTACAAGTGGGCTTACGACTTCCCCTCTGGGATGACCATCGACTCCCAGCGGCAACAACAGCAGCGCCAGCAGCAGTAGGCGTTACACGCAAGGATGCATCGGAGGAATCCCAGGCAGGAGAGGACTCGTCAGAATTGCCAGTGACATGGCCTGCAGGACTATTGGCATTCCTGGGGAAGGAAGAAATTGACACTGAGGGAGTTGGTGGGGTGGTTTGCGTGAGCTTGGTTACAAGAGGAAGGGATTTACTGGTCAGTGGACTGCTTCCGCTGTCACCCAAAGTTTTTGAACTTGTCACTGACTTATTATGAATGCGCTGCAGGTGACGTATAAGGGAGGATGTTCCGAGGTGGTTAACGTCCTTACCCCTACTTATTACAGCTTGACAAAGGGAACACACGGCTTGACACCTGTTGTCCGCATTTCTGGTGAAATACCTCCACACCGAAGAGCTGATTTTTTTGGTATTTTCACCTGGCATGTCAACGGCCATATTCCTCCCACGGACAACAGGTGTCTCCCCGGGTGCCTGACTTAAACCACCTCACCATCAGAATCCTCCTGGTCAATTTCCTCCCCAGCGCCAGCAACACCCATATCCTCCTCATCCTGGTGTACTTCAACACTGACATCTTCAATCTGACTATCAGGAACTGGACTGCGGGTGCTCCTTCCAGCACTTGCAGGGGGCGTGCAAATGGTGGAAGGCGCATGCTCTTCACGTCCAGTGTTGGGAAGGTCAGGCATCGCAACCGACACAATTGGACTCTCCTTGTGGATTTGGGATTTCGAAGAATGCACAGTTCTTTGCTGTGCTGCTTTTGCCAGCTTGAGTCTTTTCATTTTTCTAGCGAGAGGCTGAGTGCTTCCATCCTCATGTGAAGCTGAACCACTAGCCATGAACATAGGCCAGGGCCTCAGCCGTTCCTTGCCACTCCGTGTGGTAAATGGCATATTGGCAAGTTTACGCTTCTCCTCCGACAATTTTATTTTAGGTTTTGGAGTCCTTTTTTTACTGATATTTGGTGTTTTGGATTTGACATGCTCTGTACTATGACATTGGGCATCGGCCTTGGCAGACGACGTTGCTGGCATTTCATCGTCTCGGCCATGACTAGTGGCAGCAGCTTCAGCACGAGGTGGAAGTGGATCTTGATCTTTCCCTAATTTTGGAACCTCAACATTTTTGTTCTCCATATTTTAATAGGCACAACTAAAAGGCACCTCAGGTAAACAATGGAGATGGATGGATTGGATACTAGTATACAATTATGGACGGGCTGCCGAGTGCCGACACAGAGGTAGCCACAGCCGTGAACTACCGCACTGTACTGTGTCTGCTGCTAATATATAGACTGGTTGATAAAGAGATAGTATACTCGTAACTAGTATGTATGTATAAAGAAAGAAAAAAAAACCACGGTTAGGTGGTATATACAATTATGGACGGGCTGCCGAGTGCCGACACAGAGGTAGCCACAGCCGTGAACTACCGCACTGTACTGTGTCTGCTGCTAATATAGACTGGTTGATAAAGAGATAGTATACTCGTAACTAGTATGTATGTATAAAGAAAGAAAAAAAAACCACGGTTAGGTGGTATATACAATTATGGACGGGCTGCCGAGTGCCGACACAGAGGTAGCCACAGCCGTGAACTACCGCACTGTACTGTGTCTGCTGCTAATATATAGACTGGTTGATAAAGAGATAGTATACTCGTAACTAGTATGTATGTATAAAGAAAGAAAAAAAAACCACGGTTAGGTGGTATATACAATTATGGACGGGCTGCCGAGTGCCGACACAGAGGTAGCCACAGCCGTGAACTACCGCACTGTACTGTGTCTGCTGCTAATATATAGACTGGTTGATAAAGAGATAGTATACTCGTAACTAGTATGTATGTATAAAGAAAGAAAAAAAAACCACGGTTAGGTGGTATATACAATTATGGACGGGCTGCCGAGTGCCGACACAGAGGTAGCCACAGCCGTGAACTACCGCACTGTACTGTGTCTGCTGCTAATATAGACTGGTTGATAAAGAGATAGTATACTCGTAACTAGTATGTATGTATAAAGAAAGAAAAAAAAACCACGGTTAGGTGGTATATACAATTATGGACGGGCTGCCGAGTGCCGACACAGAGGTAGCCACAGCCGTGAACTACCGCACTGTACTGTGTCTGCTGCTAATATAGACTGGTTGATAAAGAGATAGTATACTCGTAACTAGTATGACTATAAAGAAAGAAAAAAAAACCACGGTTAGGTGGTATATACAATTATGGACGGGCTGCCGAGTGCCGACACAGAGGTAGCCACAGCCGTGAACTACCGCACTGTACTGTGTCTGCTGCTAATATAGACTGGTTGATAAAGAGATAGTATACTACTAATATTATATATACTGGTGGTCAGGTCACTGGTCACTAGTCACACTGGCAGTGGCACTCCTGCAGCAAAAGTGTGCACTGTTTAATTTTAATATAATATTATGTACTCCTGGCTCCTGCTATAACCTATAACTGGCACTGCAGTAGTGCTCCCCAGTCTCCCCCACAATTATAAGCTGTGTGAGCTGAGCAGTCAGACAGATATATAATATATATAGATGATGCAGCACACTGGCCTGAGCCTGAGCAGTGCACACAGATATGGTATGTGACTGACTGAGTCACTGTGTGTATCGCTTTTTTCAGGCAGAGAACGGATATATTAAATAAACTGCACTGTGTGTCTGGTGGTCACTCACTATATAATATATTATGTACTCCTGGCTCCTGCTATAACCTATAACTGGCACTGCAGTAGTGCTCCCCAGTCTCCCCCACAATTATAAGCTGTGTGAGCTGAGCAGTCAGACAGATATATATAATATTATATATAGATAATAGATGATGCAGCACACTGGCCTGAGCCTGAGCAGTGCACACAGATATGGTATGTGACTGAGTCACTGTGTGCTGTGTATCGCTTTTTTCAGGCAGAGAACGGATTATAAAGTAAACTGCACTGTCCTCACTAGTAAACTCTCTCCACTCAGTCTCTACACTTCTACAGTAACAGTACTCCTCCTAGTCAGCTCCAGTAAATCTCTCTCAGTCTCTTATAATCTAAATGGAGGACGCCAGCCACGTCCTCTCCCTATCAATCTCAATGCACGTGTGAAAATGGCGGCGACGCGCGGCTCCTTATATAGAATCCGAGTCTCGCGATAGAATCCGAGCCTCGCGAGAATCCGACAGCGTCATGATGACGTTCGGGCGCGCTCGGGTTAACCGAGCAAGGCGGGAAGATCCGAGTCGCTCGGACCCGTGAAAAAAAACATGAAGTTCTGGCGGGTTCGGATTCAGAGAAACCGAACCCGCTCATCTCTAGAAAACTAAAACAATTTGCACACAACCCATCCTAAACCAGATCCTGAGAGGTTAACCCAGCTTTGCAAGACAAACATGATATGAGTGTTGGTGTTGCTGTGAGTGTATCTTCCTCACCTTTGCCGCTCTTAGACATGATAAATAAATCAACACTTACACAGTGTACTACACAATTTGTGACTCTAATCAATTTAAGCTTTTTAAAGTGACATACAATCCGACCCTACCCTGCTAAGCACCGGCATTGAGGATCGGAATAGAAAAAAACTGACAGAATATATAGTAAAGTCAGCAATCACACTAGCAGTCAGTCACATGTTATACATTAGTATAATAAGAAATATGAGCACATAATCAACTACAAATACATTTCAAGTACAGTATGTAGGAGAACATATTACTGAATCGTGTTTAAAAAGATCTACCATATTCAGATGGATAGCAAAAGAAACAACAGTAATAGTATACAGACTCATATGCAATAGGCACTTATCTAAATATTCGTACTCAAAAGGTAGATAGAGGCTTAGTGCTGTATTATCCATACTCAGTACAGTGGGATACAGGGAGACTTACCCCGCTTCGAGGACCGATCAATACGTTTGCGAACGCCGAGTGGATCCAGACGCACTAGTGTACACTGACGCTCCATGAACCTATAGTGAACACAGACGCTCAGTGAACACAGAAGCACTAGTCACACAGCCACCTATGCTGCGATTGGGTCCCCTACGTATACATATTGAGCGTCTCAGACGGAAGCAGGAAACTCGAAGGAAACTGGTCATGAACCGGGGGGGAGGGGCGACCAGGAGAGCGTCTGACTACCCACTGCTGACATTAACCATAGGGACTGTGGCCTCATACTATTCCTGAAGCCTATGAGCCCTAAGGCCTAGCGCTGGTGCACCCAAGGTGGCAGCCGCGTCAGCGACTGTTTGGTAGTCTCCTCCCAAAAAAGTGCTGCTGTGTCTGTATTCCCCTTCTAAGCGGAACCGATGCCTTACCTTCTCTCCATGCTCCAGCCACAGCCTGGTAACATCTGCTGGAGCTGCTAGTATATCCGACACAGATGCCCGCCGAAACAGCTCTGTACTCGTGGGTAAGCGTTGTCACGATCAGGCGGAGAGTAGTAGGAGCGATTCTTTCTACAGTATGTACAAGACGCTTTTTAGAAAAAAACAGTTAGACTATAAAAATTAAATAAAGCTTAGGGCTGCTAAAAACCAACAGGCCTCTGACCATAGTCTGGGTCCTGCTGCATCAAACAAAAAACTAATTTGCCTGAGCCAGGAGGCGGGGATATATGGACGGGCCCGTTGCATGCTGGGAGGCCGAAAAGCTTGGATCGATTGTTGCAAATCCGCTGTTGCTTCATCATATCCCAATGTTATCCCTGCGGATAACCTGTGGACCCTGCCGGAGAAATATACTATTGCTCTTAGGACGAATGTCTCAAAAGCCACCCCGTCAAAGCAAGACTGGATGAAAGCACGGACCCTAAGACAGAAGATCCGTCTGCAGAGTAAGGCACAGCGGAGTGTCGGTGATGAGGCCTATAAGATGATCTACGCACCATGCCCACCGTGGCCAATCTGGAGCCACGAGTATCACAGTGCCTCCTTCAAACTTCAACTTGCAAAAGACCCACAGGATAATTGAGATAGGAGAAATGATGTAAATGAGCGTAAACATCCAGTGTAACGCTAAGAACAGTATCTCAGCAGCTTGTGGTTGTGTCAAGACATCATCATATCGATGTCCCATAGGCCCCAATGGAGGACTAGGCGCTGAAGACATCTGGATCTAGAGCCCACTCACCCAAGTTAACGTCCTGGTGGCTTAGAAAGTCTGCTTCAAAATTTTAGACTCTGGGGATGAAGATCGCCAACAGAGCCAGAAGTTGATGCTTTGTCTAGTTAAGAATGCAGCTGACCTTCATGGCTCTGCAAGTGCCGCCTTGTTGGTTTATGTAGGCAATGTTTGTCACGTTGTCCGACTGGACCTTGACCACATGACCCTGGAGGAGAGGCTGTGAAAGGAACAGTGCTTTGTACACCTCTCTGAGCTCCAGGACACTGATGGATAGTCGGCTCTCCTGAGTATTCCACCAACCCTGGAACATGTGATGATACGTCACTGCCCTCCACCCCCGAAGGCTTGCGTTAGTGGCAAGTAAAACCCAGCCCTGGATCCCAATAGGACAGCCCTGGTCCATGTGGCACCGGTGGAGCCACAAGAGGTTAGAATAGAAACACGTACCTTTTTGAGATGAGGGAACCAGGACGATGACCTTGGAGACCACAAGGGAGGGAATGGACTCCCTGAGAGCTCTTGCTTTTTCTGGATGTGCTGGAAAGCCAGTAAAGGGGGGGAGGGAGAGAAAAAAAAAAGCTGGAGGCTGCTTTTTAAAGGTCAGGGTGTAGCCCTGGTAAACTGAGCCTTTGACTCAGGCGTCTGTCATGATCCTCATCCATACTTCAGAAGAAAGCAGAAGCTGGCTTGCCATGCTGGGGCTTGTCAGTTTGCTTGGTACCAGGGCTGCTTACCTCATGTCTTGGAGCCCTTGGAAGAGGAGCCCTGGAATCTAGAGAAAGACCGACCTCTGGCCTTTACATGTGGATGAAAGGAAAGAATATTAGACATTCTGGGCTTGGGAGGTGCTGCAGAAAGAAAGAAAGCCATCTTGGATAGCCACTATCTTGCTCAACTCAAGACCAAAGAGTACCTCCCCTGAATATGGAAGAGCCTCCAGAGCCTTCTTAGAGTTTGTGTCAGTGCACCAGGAACATAGGCAGAGGACTTTCCTGGCTGCCACAGCAGATGCAAACACTTGAAGTTGTGACATCTGTGTCAGTAGCCACTTCACCAAGGTAGCAGCTTGACTGTACCCCACTAGAGACAATGACTCCTTTCTGTGTGTACCAGAGCGGAGGCTGTCCTCTAGTGCATCTGTCCAGCAACCAAATAATCTTAGCCACCCAAGCAGTTGCAGTAGCAACCGCATTAGCATAGATAGTCTTGAGGAAGTTCTCCAGCTTCTTATCCATTATATCCTTAAGGGAAACCATATTCTGAATAGGGAGGATAGAAGATCTAACAAGTTGAGCAATGTAAGCATCAACCGGAGGAGAGGTATCCCACTTGGCCTGACCTGCAGCTGGTAGTGGATAAAAGAAAGCAATGCGCTTAGATACCTGGAAACGCCTATTAGGGTGAGCCCATGTCTCTGCAAGGAGGTCATCAAGCTGCTCAAAAGGGAACTCAGCAGTAACCTTTTTCAGATACTTAAATACAAGGGGTGTGGAGTCTGCTCAGAATCCTTGATCACAAGTGCTGATCTAACGGCCCTGAACAGTGCCTCTGCATCCACCTGTGACAAGGATTCATCTGGCACAGAGGGGAAGTCTCAACGTCTGAGGTGACCGAGACATTAGCTTTGTTTTCCAGGGAAAACTCAGATTCAGTCACAACCAGACAGGGGCAGAGAGCAGGCCTGGCCAAGCTGTGGCTCCCCAGCTGCTGTGAAACTACACGTCCCAGCATGCTGTGCCATCGTTTTAGCATTCCCTAATAGCCAAACTGTGCCAGAGCATGCTGGGACTTGTAGTTTCACAACAGCTGGAGAGCCAGAGGCTGCAATTAGATGCACAATACCTGTCTAGCATCTGCTGGATAGATTCTTGACCCAACTCCTGCACAGACTAAGTGAAGGACTGCATCCACGGTGGCTGTATGGCAGACTGCTGTGAATTCCCCTGAGCAGGAAGTACGCTGGTAATCGGGAACACATGTGTAGCTAGACTAGCATGGAGAGCTGGCTCGGGATCTACAAATTGATTAGCCAACTATAACATCATGGGATGGATGACGCCTGAGTTCGGCGACTTTGCGGGATGCCGGCCGAACTCTGATTTTTTTTTAAAGGGGCAATCATTTACAAGGCAAAACCATGCCTTGCCCCTTACGTCCCAGTTCGGCCAGCATCCTGCATGGCCGCTGAACTTGGGCGGCCTTACATCCGGCCCTACGTGTTTAAACGCGCTGGTTCCTGACTGGAAGCAGTTGCCGAAGAAACCTTCTGCAGCATAGCTGTGAAACCTCTGACACAGAGGCCATCGTGGTCCTGGTCCTGAGGAGAAAGTACGTGAGCCCAGGTTCTAAAGCTGCGTAACACAGCAGCTAGGGGCTTTGTTCATGGAAGACAATTCTCAATGCAATCAAAGGATTTCCCCGCACAATAAAAGTTATAAAACAGTGTGGGGCAGATGTATTAACCTGGAGAAGGCATAAGGAAGTGATAAAATAGTGATATGTGCAAGGTGATAAAGGCACCAATCAGCGCCAATATGTAAATTAAGTTACGATCTGATTGGCTGGTGCCTTTATCACCTTGCACATATCACTGGTTTATCACTTCCTTATGCCTTCTCCAGGTTAATATATATATATGCCCCAGTGGTCTGTATTCACGGGGGAATGCAATGAATGACAAGCACCATAAATAAATAAGTTGGACTATGTCAATTTACTGTATGTATGTATGTATGTATGTATGTATGTATTTATTTATTTATTAAGTATTGATGACTGCCCAAAATTTAATTGGGGTTCACTCTTTTGTGATCGGTACCAAGGTGCAGAGAGATCCAAGACCCCATTGCTAGCACTGCCGGTGGTCTCCTTCACAGGCAATGAAAGCCACGGCTGTCTTCAAGCAGGGAGTCGCTCTTACCTGTCTCCCTTGTGCCTCTGGCTGCAGCTGTGGGACACATCCCTTGTGTGCAGTATTTGCAGCCAACGTCACTGACCCAGTCGCCAGTGATGCAGCCACCAGTGCTGGGGTTGCCAGAGTGGCAGTATAGGACACCTTTCACTGCTTACTCAAATAAAATGTAAACTAAAAGAAAATAAATGAAGGACCACTTGAAAGCAACCCCCCAAAACAATGCATGCTCGTCAGTTCCAAACTAAAACTGTCTACCTGTGCCTGGGGGGTGGGGAGGAGGACAGGGAGCCTGGGCTGCTGGAAAAAATAGGATTTTAATACCTACCGGTAAATCCTATTTCTCTTAGTCCGTAGAAGATGCTGGGGACGCTTCAAGAACCATGGGGTATAGACAGGATCCGCAGGAGACATGGGCACTTTAAGACTTTGAATGGGTGTGAACTAGCTCCTCCCTCTATGCCCCTCCTTCAGACTCCAGTTTAAGTAACTGTGCCCAGGGAGACGGACATTTCGAGGAAAGAATTTATTGTTAAACCGCGGTGAGCATCTTACCAGCTCACACCTCTAGTATGCCGCAGAACATGACGTTCAATAGAACACCAGCCGACGGCATGAAGAATATGCAGCAATATGCTGACAGAAAGCAAAACACAACCTGTGTGTAAACACAACCAATAACAGCATAACGCATGCCATGGCATGAATAACATCAGCAACAGGCTGATTTAAACGCAACACACCATGTGTGTAACCATACCCAATAACTGCAGATACACAGGGCCGGAGCTTCCACTAGGCAGCTTTAGGCAGCTGCCTAGGGGCGCCGGGACCTGAGGGGGCGGCCTGCTACAGCTGCCTAAAAAGGCAGCATAGTCCTACCTTTCACAGCCACTGCAATCCCCCAGAATGCGTATTTTACAGTAGCCATGACTGCTAAGCTCCCGTATTGCAGCTTCCAGCTCCACCTCCACCCGGCACAGGCAGTGACTTTGACAACTCTTGGAGTCCTGGCTGGGGGTGACATGCAGCACTGCTCTTCATTCCAGGCTCTTCACAGACTACTCAGTTCCAACTGTGCACTGCAGCCTGCAGGTAAGGTGACTGCACAGTGCATTCTCTGCATTGATAAGGAAAGAGCGAGAGCAGCGGTGTGGTGAGGGGGTGGGGGGGATAAGGAGCAGGCATGCACACAGTCTGGGGGGATGACTTGAGCAGCAGCATGAACACAGATTTTGGGTGAGGATAGAACAGCAGACATTTAACAGAGTAGGGGGGAGGGGTGAGAGCAGCATGCCTTTCATCTGAAGGGTGGCTAGGGGGAAAGGGCAGAAGGCAGAAGTTTTGCCTAGGGTGCCGAGAAACCTTGCACCGGCCCTGCAGATACAGCACGCACTGGGACGGGCGCCCAGCATCCTCTACGGACTAAGAGAAAAAGATTTACCGGTAGGTATTAAAATCCTATTTTCTCATACGTACTAGAGGATGCTGGGGATGCTTCAAGAACCATGGGTTTTTTTACCAAAGCTCTAGAATGGGCGGGAGAGTGCGGATGACTCTGCAGCACCGATTGACCAAACAAGAGTTCCTCATCAGCCAGGGTATCAAACTTGTAAAACTTTGCAAAGGTGTTTGATCCCGACCAAGGAGCTGCTCGGCAAAGCTGTAATGCCGAGACCCCTCGGGCAGCCGCCCAGGATGCGCCCACCTTTCTGGTAGAATGGGCCTTCACCATTTCGGTAACGGCAATCCCACCGTAAAATGAGCCTGCTGAATCGTATTACAGATCCAGCGTGTAATAGTTTGCTTGGAAGCAGGAGCCCCAATCTTGTTGGGAGCCCACGGGACAAACAGATCCTCCGTTTTCCTAATCTGAGCCGTTCAGGCGACATAAATCTTCAAAGCTCTGACCACATCGAGAGACTCCGATTCCGCCAAGGCTTCAGTAGCCACTGGCACCACAATAGGCTGGTTCACGTGAAACGATGAAACCACTTTTGGCAGAAATTGCTGACGAGTTCTCAACTCCACTCTATCTGCATGGAAGATTAAATAGGGGCTTTTGTGAGACAAAGCCGCTAATTCAGACACCCGCCTTGCGGATGCCAAGGCCAACAGCATGACCACTTTCCAAGTGAGGAATTTCAATTCAACCTTACGTAAAGGTTCAAACCAATGAGATTGCAGGAACTGCAAAAGCACATTAAGGTCCCATGGTGCCACTGGGGGCACAAAAGGAGGTTGAATGTGCAGCACGCCTTTCACGAAAGTCTGAACTTCTGGAAGGGATGCCAATTCTTTTTGAAAGAAAATTGATAAGGCCGAAATTTGTACTTTAATGGAGCCTAACTTAAGGCCCGCAGCCACAACTGCCTGCAGAAAATGGAGAAACCGCCCCAGCTGAAATTCCTCCGTAGGAGCCTTCTTGGATTCACACCAAGAAACATATTTTCTCCAAACACGGTGGTAATGTTTCGCCGTTACTTCTTTTCTAGCCTGAAGCAGTGTGGGAATGACTTCATTGGGAATACCCTTTCGGCTAGGATTTGGCGTTCAACTGCCATGCCGTCAAACGCAGCCGTGGTAAGTCTTGATACACGCACGGCCCCTGCTGTAACAGGTCCTCTCGTAGAGGAAGAGGACAGGGATCTCTTATGAGTAATTCCTGAAGATCCGGATACCAGGCCCTCCTTGGCCAGTTTGGAACAATGAGTATCGCATGAACCCTTGTTCTTCTTATGATCTTTATCACTTTTTGAATGAGTGGAAGTGGAGGGAACACATAGACCGACTGAAACACCCACGGTGTCACTAGGGCGTCCGCCACTATTGCTTGAGGGTCCCTTGACCTGTAACAATATCTCTGAAGCTTCTTATTGGGGCGAGACGTCATCTTGTCTATTATAGGAATCCCTCAACGACTTGTCACTTCTGTGAAAAAACTCTGAATGAAGACACCACTCTCCTGGATGAAGAACGTGTCTGCCGAGGAAGCCTGCTTCCCAGTTGTCCACCCCTGGAACGAACACCGCTGACAGAGCGCGCATATAATTTCGTCGCCCAGCGGAAAATCTTCCTGGCTTCTGCCATTGCTGCTTCGGTTTTTGTTTGTAGAAAACCGTTATAAATGGCCCTTACCTCTAGACCGTTAATGTGGTGACAAGTATCCTAACTTGACCCTCTTCCTTGGAAGTATTCCTCCTGTGTGACAGCTCCCCCGCCTCTAAGGCATGCATCCGTGGTCCCTAGGATCCAGTCCTGGAACCCGAACCTGCGCTTTTGAGAACTGCGCCGCTACCGCAGGAGTGAAACTCTGGTCCTGAAAAAACAGGATTATCCCAGGTGGAAACCAGACCAATTGTCCAACTGGTCCCGCTAAAAACCCTCTGGCATTTAACCTGCTCACTGAATGGCCTCGTAGGCCCAAACCATCTTTTTCATCAACGGAATGTAATGATGGATTGACCCTGTTGCAGATCTGACCCGACTCTGGATCCTCAGAGCTTTTTCCACTGGAAGAAACAAACTCTCAACAGTTCTGTATCTAACAGTATTTCCAACGCCGACAACTACGTTGTTGGGATCAACAGTGATTCTGGCAAGTTCAGAAGCCAACCACTTTGTTGAAGAACTGTCAGGGAGAATGCAACGTTTTGCACCACTTGGTTTCTTGACCTCGCCGTAATCAGGAGAGCGTTCCAGTATAGAATAATAATGACTCTTTTACTATTGAAGGAAAACCATCATACCGCCATCACTCCGGTGAATTGGTAATGACAATCCTGAATAGCAAACCCAGGTAAGCCTAATGCGGAAGAAACCGTAATTAGACCCCCTTTCTCCTTTTTCAGATTGGAGATCCCTGCGTTGAGAGATTCCAGCTTGTAGTTCAACTTCTAAAGTAGAAATTTTTGGGATTTTAGAGATAGGATTGCTCTGACCGAGCCGTCCAGCCTCGGGAGCACGAAAAAGCTTGAATAATAGCTTTTTAAATTTTTGTGTGTGACTTGGACAGCAGGACAACGTCCTGATACTGACACAACTCTTGTATGGCGTCGCATACTACCTCCCCATCCAGAGGAGAATCGGTAAGGTCTATTTGAAAAAATCGGTGCGGGGAAACGTCTGGACACTGCAGTATGTCCCCCTTGGGACACTCTTCTTAAACTCACTGGTCCATGTCCGTTCCAGGACTGACTGAAGAGTATTATACGTGGTCCCACCAGTGTGGGCTCCCGCAAGATAGACCCAGCATCATGCGGTGGATGTGGCAGAAACAGAGGATGATTTCTGTGTCTGCGAACTTGAAAAGACAGCTGACCTCTTACCTTTTCACCTTCCTCTATCTGCAAAGAAAGGGAAATCCGTATCTATTCAGTCGAAATTACTGCATCCTACCATAATGCGTCACCAACCGTTGTGAGGGAACATAGGTCAAGAAGGTAGACTTACCAGTGGTATCTGCCGAGATCAACTTAACAAGGCCATCCCCAAACCAGGTTTCACCTTCATAGGGAAGACACTCCAGTTCTTCTCGGAGTCAGCCTCAGCATTCCATTGGTGAATCCACAACGCCCTCCTAGTCGAGACCGCCATGGAATTGGCCCGTGAACCTAAGAGTCCTATATCCCTTGTGGTCGCATGGCAGTCTGCTGCAATGTTATAGATATGACCCAACTTAAGGCGTACCCTGCATACAACTACTCCCCCATGCGCACGTAATGCAAGTATAATCAACGTACACGCGGACACATAATTAGAGTATCACATATCTTCCTGCATACGATCCTTTGTGACAGGGCCCCGTGCAGAACAGGGGGTGACTAACGTTATTCTATCCACGGCGGGAAAAGAATAAACACTCGGAATCCTCTTGAGGATTTGAAAACATCTTGTCACGGCCGCTCAGCACATGAGAAGGAATAACTTTACCTCAGCATTCATTATAAATTTTTGTATATATATACATATATATATATATATATATATATATACATATACACACCTTTAAATACACCTATACACACACATCTATATATATATATATATATATATACATATACAAACAGAAAGTTCAGCACTCACCCATCCTCACAACATCAACAAATAAATGACAGGGGTTTAGTTAGTGAATTGGTCAATGCATGGAAACCTGCAAACCGCCCGCCAAGGCACCCCATCTTCATGCAGGTCCCACACTATCACAGAGTCACAAAAATTAAAACCGAGCAACTGTATCACACATAATACAACTGCAAATATGCCCACTTGGTTTACTGTGTATCTGCCAAATACTCCATGGCTTTTAATGGTACACTAGTCACCTGACACTGGCTGATAAATTACTAAAGAACAGCTGACTCAGGTTTAACATAATTGAGCTTGCATAGGGGTGCATGAACAAAGCTTGTGGCCACAGTTAATATGAGTTAACCAAAGATTAACCCTACAATATACCAACAAATATAAAACTACAGCACTCACCACCCCAGAAGCGGGGTGCAGTGTCTGCACTCACCACTCATAGGGTGGGGTGCATGTAGCCCATGGCCACCTACTTAAAAATATACAAACAGAAAGTTCAGCACTCACCAAAGCAAGCTCACCCATCCTCACAACATCAACAAATAAATGACGGGGGTTTAGTTAGTGAAATGGCTTGCATAGGGGTGCATGAACAAAGCTTGTGGCCACAGTTAATATGAGTTAACCAAAGATTAACCCTACAATATACCAACAAATATAAAACCACAGCCCACCCTATGAGTGGTGAGTGCAGACACTGCACCCCTATGCAAGCCCAATTATCTTAAACCTGAGTCAGCTGTTCTTTAGTAATTTATCAGCCAGTGTCAGGTGACTAGTGTACCTTTAAATGCCATGGAGTATTTGGCAGATACACAGTAAACCAAGTGGGCATATTTGCAGTTGTATTATGTGTGATACAGTTGCTGGGTTTTAATTTTTGGGACTCTGTGATAGTGTGGGACCTGCATGAAGATGGGGTACCTTGGCGGGCGGTTTGCAGGCTTCCATGCATTGGCCAATTCACTAACTAAAACCCCCGTCATTTATTTGTTGATGTTGTGAGGATGGGTGAGCTTGCTTTGGTGAGTGCTGAACTTTCTGTTTGTATATTTTTAAGTAGGTGGCCATGGGCTACATGCACCCCGCCCTATGAGTGGTGAGTGCAGACACTGCACCCCGCTTCTGGGGTGATGAGTGCTGTGGTTTTATATTTGTTGGTATATATATATATATATATATATATATATAAAACTCGTATATAAATATCCCTTTTGACAGGAACAGCAGGGTCCCTAGTGACGTTAATACGTTCTTAATGTGTATGAAACATGTACTGAATGCCGATTTTGTGGATTTAGTCAGGAAACATTATGGTCGACATAAGAAACAGTATTCGTGTCGAACTCCGGGAGTAGTAACTGGGCAAAAATAAGATTTTAAACCTACCGGTAAATCTTTTTCTCGTAGTCCGTAGAGGATGCTGGGGACTCCGTAAGGACCATGGGGATAGACGGGCTCCGCAGGAGACATGGGCACTTTAAGAAAGACTTTAGGTCTGGGTGTGCACTGGCTCCTCCCTCTATGCCCCTCCTCTAGACCTCAGTTAGAGAAACTGTGCCCAGAGGAGACGGACAGTACGAGGAAAGGATTTTTGTTAATCCAAGGGCAAGATTCATACCAGCCACACCAATCACACTGTATAACTTGTGTATCTATTAAACAGTTAACAGTATGAAAAAACAACGTAGCATCAGTTCAACCTGATGAAACTATAACATAACCCTTATGTAAGCAAAACTATATACAAGTCTCGCAGAAGTAGTCCGCACTTGGGACAGGCGCCCAGCATCCTCTACGGACTACGAGAAAAAGATTTACCGGTAGGTTTAAAATCTTATTTTCTCTAACGTCCTAGAGGATGCTGGGGACTCCGTAAGGACCATGGGGATTATACCAAAGCTCCCAAACGGGCGGGAGAGTGCGGATGACTCTGCAGCACCGAATGAGCAAACCTTAGGTCCTCCTCAGCCAGGGTATCAAACTTATAGAACTTTGCAAAGGTGTTTGAACCCGACCAAGTAGCAGCTCGGCACAGTTGTAGTGCCGAGACCCCTCGGGCAGCCGCCCAAGACGAGCCCACATTCCTAGTGGAATGGGCCTTGACCGATTTTGGTAACGGCAATCCAGCCGTAGAATGTGCCTGCTGAATCGTGTTACAGATCCCGCGAGCAATAGTCTGCTTTGAAGCAGGGGCGCCAACCTTGTTGGCTGCATATAGGACAAACAGTGCTTCTGTTTTCCTGACTCTAGCCGTTCTGGCCACATAAATTTTCAAAGCCCTGACCACATCAAGGGACTCGGAACCCTCCAAATCTCGTGTAGCCACAGGCACCACAATAGGTTGGATCATATGAAAAGGTGACACCACCTTAGGCAAGAATTGAGGACGGGTCCGCAATTCCGCCCTATCCATATGGAAAACCAGATAGGGGCTTTTATGAGACAAAGCCGCCAATTCCGACACTCGCCTAGCCGAAGCCAAGGCTAATAACATGACCACCTTCCAAGTGAGATATTTTAACTCCACCGTTTGAAGTGGTTCAAACCAGTGCGACTTAAGGAAACTCAACACCACGTTAAGGTCCCAAGGCGCCACCGGAGGTATAAAAGGAGGCTGAATATGCAGCACTCCCTTCACAAAAGCCTGTACTTCTGGGAAAGAAGTCAATTCTTTTTGAAAGAAAATGGATAAGGCCGAAATCTGAACCTTAATGAAGCCTAATTTTAGGCCCAAATTCACTCCAGTCTGTAGGAAGTGAAGGAAACGGCCCAGATGGAATTCTTCCATAGGAGCATTCCTGGCCTCACACCAAGAAACATATTTTCGCCATATCCGGTGATAATGTTTCGCTGTCACGTCTTTCCTAGCCTTTATCAGAGTAGGAATGACCTCATCTGGAATTCCCTTTTCCGCTAGGATCCGGTGTTCAACCGCCATGCCGTCAAACGCAGCCGCGGTAAGTCTTGGAACAGACATGGCCCCTGTTGTAACAGGTCCTGCCTTAGAGGAAGAGGCCACGGATCTTCTGTGAGCATTTCCAGCAGATCCGGATACCAGGTCCTTCGTGGCCAATCTGGAACAATGAGAATTGTTCTCACTCCTCTTTTTCTTATTATTCTCAACATCTTGGGTATGAGAGGAAGAGAAAGAAACACATAGACCGACTGGAACACCCACGGTGTCACTAGGGCGTCTACTGCTACCGCCTGAGGGTCTTTTGATTTGGCGCAATACCTCTGTAGCTTTTTGTTGAGGCGGGACGCCATCACGTCTATCTGGGGCAGTCCCCACTGACTTGCAATCTCTGCGTAGACTTCCCGATGAAGTCCCCACACCCCTGGATGCAGGTCGTGTCTCCTGAGGAAGTCTGCTTCCCCGTTGTCCACTCCCGGAATGAACACTGCTGACAGTGCGCTTACATGATTTTCCGCCCAGCGAAGAATCCTGGTGGCTTCCGCCACTGCCACTCTGCTCCTTGTGCCGCCTTGGCGGTTTACATGAGCCCCTACGGTGATGTTGTCTGACTGGATCAGAACTGGTTGGTCGCGAAGTATGTTCTCCGCTTGACGTAGGGCGTTGTATATGGCCCTCGGTTCCAGGATGTTGATGTGAAGACAAGTCTCTTGACTTGTCCAAAGTCCTTGGAAGTTTCTTCCCTGTGTGACAGCTCCCCACCCTCTGAGGCTTGCGTCCGTGGTCACCAGGATCCAATCCTGAATACCGAACCTGCGGCCTTCCAAAAGGTGAGCACTCTGCAGCCACCACAGGAGAGATACCCTGGCCCTGGGGGACAGGGTGATCAGCTGATGAATTTGTAGATGTGACCCGGACCACTTGTCCAATAGGTCCCATTGGAAAGTCCTTGCATGGAACCTGCCGAAGGGAATGGCTTCGTATGTTGCCACCATCTTTCCCAGGACTTGAGTGCAATGATGCACAGACACTTGTTTTGGCTTCAATAGGTTCTTGACTAGAGTCATATGTTCCTGAGCTTTTTCTTTCGGAAGAAAAACCCTTTTCTGGTCTGTGTCCAGAATCATGCCCAAGAAGATCAGACTAGTCGTAGGAACCAGCTGTGACTTCAGGATATTGAGAATCCAGCCGTGTTGCTGTAACACCTTCAATGAAAGTGACACGCTGTTCAGTAACTTCTCTCGTGATCTCGCTTTTATGAGGAGATCGTCCAAGTATGGGATAATTGTGACACCCTGCTTGCGCAGCAGCACCCTCATTTACGCCATTACCTTGGTGAAAATCCTTGGGGCCGTGGAAAGCCCAAACGGCAACGTCTGAAATTGGTAATGACAATCCTGTACCGCAAATCTCAGGTACGCCTGGTGAGCTGGATAAATGGGGACATGAAGGTATGCATCCTTTATGTCCAGAGATACCATAAAATCCCCCCTTCCAGGCTGGCGATGACCGCTCTGAGCGATTCCATCTTGAACTTGAACCGTTTTAAGTATAGGTTCAGGGATTTTAAATTCAATATGGGTCTGACCGAACCGTCCGGTTTCGGAACTAAAAACAGGGTTGAGTAGTATCCCTTCCCTCTCTGAAGCAGGGGAACTTCGACCACCACTTGTTGAAGACACAATTTGTGAATAGCATTTAACACTATCTCCCTTTCTAGGGGAGAAGTCGGTAGAGCAGATTTGAAAAACCGTCAAGGAGGCACCTCTTCGAATTCCAGCTTGTATCCCTGAGAAACAATTTCTATTGCCCAGGGATCCACCTGTGAGTGAACCCAGATGTGGCTGAAAAGTCGAAGACGTGCCCCCACTGGGGCGGACTCCCTCAGCGGAGCCCCAGCGTCATGCGGTGGATTTTGCAGAGGCCGGGGAGGACTTCTGTTCCTGGGAACTAGCTGTGCTGTGCAGCTTTTTACTTCTGCCCTTACCTCTGGCAAGAAAGGACGATCCACGTACTCTTTTGCTTTTATTTGAACGAAAGGACTGCATTTGATAATGTGGCGCTTTCTTAGGTTGTGAGGAAACATAAGGCAAAAAAATTCGATTTACCTGCCGTAGCTGTGGAGACCAGGTCAGAGAGCCCTTCCCCAAACAAATCCTCACCCTTTTAAGGTAAGACCTCCATATGTCTTTTTGAGTCGGCATCACCTGTCCACTGCCGGGTCCATAAGACTCGTCTAGCAGAAATTGACATAGCGTTTATTCTGGAACCCAGTAAACTAATGTCTCTTTGAGCATCTCTCATATATAAGACAGCATCCTTTAAATGGCCTAGGGTCAATAAAATGGTATCCTTATCTAGGGTCTCAATTTCCGCTGATAAGGAATCAGTCCATGCTGCTACAGCGCTACAAACCCAGGCCGACGCAATTGCCGGTCTGAGTAATGTACCAGAATGTGTGTAAATGGATTTCAAGGTAACCTCCTGCTTGCGGTCCGCAGGATCCTTGAGGGTAGCCGTATCTTGGGATGGAAGCGCTATCTTTTTTGACAAGCGTGTCAACGCTTTGTCCACCTTAGGGGAGGATTCCCACCGTATCCTGTCCGTTGGCGGGAAAGGATACGCCATAAGAATCCTTTTGGGAATATGCAGTTTTTTGTCTGGAGATTCCCACGCTTTTTCACATAATTAGTTCAACTCATGTGAGGAGGGAAAGGTTACCTCAGGCTTCTTTCCCTTATACATGTGTACCCTCGTGTCAGGGACAGGGGGTTCCTCTGTGATATGCAACACTTCTTTTATTGCAATAATCATATATCGAATACATTTAGCCACTTTTGGCTGTAACTTTGCATCATCGTAGTCGACACTGGAGTCCGAATCCGTGTCGGTATCTGTCTCTCCTATCTGGGATAGTGGGCGCTTCTGAGACCCTGAAGGTCCCGGCGACATAGGGACAGACATGGGTTCACTCCCTGACTGTTCCTTAGCTTCAGCTTTGTCTAATCTTTGTGCAATAAGTTCACACTAGCACTTAAAACATTCCACATATCCATCCAGTCAGGTGTCGGCACCGCCGACGGAGACCTCACATTCATACGCTCCCCCTCCTCCCTAGGTGAGCCTTCTACCTCAGACATGTCGACACACGCGTACCGACACACCACACACACAGGGAACCTCTTATCTGAAGATCGTTTCCCACCAGGCCCTTTGGAGAGAGAAAGAAAAAGAATAGAGGTTATGATGGCGCTGGGCAGACCTGTGTGTGTGTGCACCCTGGAATTAGCTGCCACCTGGTGGGGAGGTAGCCAGCCTCCTCAAACAACAAAGCAATTGTGAAAAATTACCAGGTGAGCTCTCAATACCAATGATGGACACAAAAATATAAAAATAAACTAATTTATTACATGAACTAATAACATATAACACATTAAAATAGACAAGACCACAACACAGTAATCATATAAAACTGAGGTTCCGGAGACCTCTAGAATAAGCAATGGTATGAACTATTTGTAAGTACTTGGAAGGCAGTCATAATAACCTTGAATAAGAGATAATTCTCTAATAGCTTTTATCTGTAATTAATTACTCGCCCAAAAGTAAAAGCACAAGAATTTTAGCACGGTCGTGCATATGGGTGTCCTCAAATTAATGTAAGTTCGATTCCAATTGGAAAAAGTTCATCAGTTTCCAGATCCACTAGATGTATGAGCGGTGCAAAAAATGGGAGTTGTATAATAACTGTTACTCACAGTCTAGGACGGCTTTTCCTCGCTGCACCACAGTAATTTGTTTGTAGCCGCTCTATATCACCCTGTGCACGGGTGAGACATCCGTCAGCGGCGGGACTCGTCAGCGGCGCAAGCGGGGAGCTGTTCTCCACTCCGACAAAGTGTGGATGCACCAGTATACCGTTCTCTACCCCCAGCACCGGTGGAATAGTGCTCACCAGGGCAGGATGTAAGGTGTTCCCGGTGTGATCCAGGAAAATGAACGGTGCAGTCTCGCTGGAGATGAACAATTGCCGGCAAATGTTGTAATCAGCTGCTAGGAGGACACGCTTTAATTCTTGTGGGCAATGGGGTATTGGTGACTCCCTCAGGGTACAGAGAGAAGGAGTCACCAATACCCCATTGCCCACAAGAATTAAAGCGTGTCCTCCTAGCAGCTGATTACAACATTTGCCGGCAATTGTTCATCTCCAGCGAGACTGCACCGTTCATTTTCCTGGATCACACCGGGAACACCTTACATCCTGCCCTGGTGAGCACTATTCCACCGGTGCTGGGGGTAGAGAACGGTATACTGGTGCATCCACACTTTGTCGGAGTGGAGAACAGCTCCCCGCTTGCGCCGCTGACGAGTCCCGCCGCTGACGGATGTCTCACCCGTGCACAGGGTGATATAGAGCGGCTACAAACAAATTACTGTGGTGCAGCGAGGAAAAGCCGTCCTAGACTGTGAGTAACAGTTATTATACAACTCCCATTTTTTGCACCGCTCATACATCTAGTGCAGGCATTCCCAACCGCGGTCCTCAAAGCACACCAACAGTGCAGGTTTTAGTGATATCCAGGCTTCAGCACAGATGGTTAAATCAAAATAACTGAGGTACTAATTAAGTCACCTGTGTTCAAGCCTGGATATCCCTAAAACCAGGACTGTTAGTGTGCCTTGAGGACCGAGGTTGGGAAACACTGATCTAGTGGATCTGGAAACTGATGAACTTTTTCCAATTGGAATCGAACTTACATTAATTTGAGGACACCCATATGCACGACCGTGCTAAAATTCTTGTGCTTTTACTTTTGGGCGAGTAATTAATTACGGATAAAAGCTATTAGAGAATTATCTCTTATTCAAGGTTATTATGACTGCCTTCCAAGTACTTACAAATAGTTCATACCATTGCTTATTCTAGAGGTCTCCGGAACCTCAGTTTTATATGATTACTGTGTTGTGGTCTTGTCTATTTTAATGTGTTATATGTTATTAGTTCATGTAATAAATTAGTTTATTTTTATATTTGTGTCCATCATTGGTATTGAGCGCTCACCTAGTAAATTTTCCCAATTCCTTTGGAGAGACAGAGAGAGAGTATGCCAGCACACACCCCAGCGCTATATGACCCTGGAAAAAACACACTAAATGTTTATCCAGTAGCGCGGTTTATATTTTATATCTGCCAAATTTGTGCCCCCCCCCCTCTTAAAACCACTCTATCGTTGCATCGTGTATTAGCAGGGGAGAGTCCGGGGAGCTTCCTCTCAGCGCTGTGCTGTGGAGAAAAATGGCGCTGGTGAGTGCTGAGGGAGATGCCCCGCCCCCTCGGCGGCGGGCTTCTGTCCCGCTCAAAATTCCTGAAAACTGGTGGGGCCTCTGTTATATACATGTACAGTGCCCATCTGTACATGTATATACTTATTTTTCCAATGGAGAGGTTTAATTGCTGCCCAGGGCGCCCCCCCTGCGCCCTGCACCCTTACAGTGACTGCGGTGTGTGAGGTGTATGGGAGCAATGGCGCACAGCTTTACTGCTGTACGTTACCTCAGTGAAGATCATGAAGTCTTCTGCCGCCTCTGAAGTCTTCTTTTCTTCTCATACTCACCCGGCTTCTATCTTCCGGCTCTGCGAGGAAGACGGCGGCGCGGCTCTGGGACGGACGGCGAGGGTGAGACCTGCGTACCAATCCCTCTGGAGCTAATGGTGTCCAGTAGCCTAAGAAACAGAGCCTTGAAACTCACAGAAGTAGGTCTGTTTCTCTCTCCTCAGTCCCTCGATGCAGGGAGTCTGTTGCCAGCAGGCTCCCTGAAAATAAAAAACCTAACAAATATACTTTCTGACAGGAAGCTCAGGAGAGCTCCCTGTAGTGCACCCATCTCCTCTGGGCACAGTATCAAACTGAGGTCTAGAGGAGGGGCATAGAGGGAGGAGCCAGTGCACACCCAGACCTAAAGTCTTTCTTAAAGTGCCCATGTCTCCTGCGGAGCCCGTCTATCCCCATGGTCCTTACGGAGTCCCCAGCATCCTCTAGGACGTTAGAGAAATAACATTTATGCGATCCCGAGGGGTCTGAGGGAAATCTATTCTATGAATATGACACCCTCCATAAATATTACTACGTCTGTGTTCGTGCCACAGACATATGCAACCTTACTATACATACATATAGGTATAGCCCTTTCTGATATGCATCACATTATCATGTATATTCTCCCCGTACTTGCGTGGGTTTCCTCCGGGTACTCCGGTTTCCTCCCACAATCCAAAAATATACTGGTAGGTTAATTGGCTCCCAACAAAATTAACCCTAGCATGAATGTGTGTGCGTGTACATGTGATAGGGAATATAGATTGTAAGCTCCACTGGGGCAGGGACTGATGTGAATGGACAAATATTCTCTGTAAAGCGCTGCGGAATATGTGTGCGCTATATAAATAACTGGTAATAATAATAATCATGCCAATTTTTACCCAGTCAGATATTGTTGGTGCCGACAGGGTCACCACCACACGTCTGTGTCTCCCATATAGTTTGCTCTTGGGAAGAACATACATCTACTGACATGTTGACACTTATTCACATGTACAAAGTACCATTAGGAGTCAGCGGTGCCGACAGTCATTCCCACAGCCGTTTGTGGCAGAGCACTCAGCTTTAGATATGCCGACACACGTGTACCAAACACATTACACTGGCTATAAGGGATAGTCCCCAGTACATTCTGTCAGGGAAACACAGAAGGAGTTTACCAGCTCATTTCCACAGCGCTCATTATATAATGTGCTTTTTTATCTTTAACTTATAATGCACCAAACAACTGTGCTTCCCCCTCGTTTTTCACTGTGATCTGTACAGCAGTGTTTTGGAAGGACCAGCGTCTCTATGAGGAGAAAATGGTGCTGAAATGAGCCCCGCTATTTCTTATATTTATACTGGCGGGGGTTAAATCTAGTGCCTTGGCAATTATATATTCTTTTGCCAGACTCTGTTGAGGATTTATATGCTGCCCAGGGCCCCCCGCCCCCCCCCCCCCCCCCCTCCCCTGCACCCTACAGTGCCTGTGTGTGTGGGAGCATGGCGCACAGCGCGGCCGCTGTGCGGTACCTCAAAGCCGTCACTGAAGTCTTCTGATCTTCTACTCACCCGTCTTCTGACTTCTGGCTCTGCAAGGGGGGTGACGGCGGGCTCTGGGAACGAGCATCTAGGCGTACCTAGCGATCAGACCCTCTGGAGCTAATGGTGTCCAGTATCCAAAGAAGCAGAGCCTTGAAACTCACAGAAGTAGGTCTGCTTCTCTCCCCTCAGTCCCACGATGCAGGGAGCCTGTTGCCAGCAGGTCTTCCTGAAAATAATAAACCTAACAAAGTATTTTCAGAGAAACTCAGTAGAGCTCCCCTGTGTGTGACCAGTCTCACTGGGCACAGAATCTAAACTGGAGTCTGGAGGAGGCGCATAGAGGTAGGAGCTAGTTCACACCCATTCAAAGTCTTAAAGTGCCCATGTCTCCTGCGGATCCCGTCTATAGCCCATGGTTCTTGAAGCGTCCCCAGCATCCTCTAGGACGTATGAGAAATAGGATTTTAATTACCTACTGGTAAATCTTTTTCTCGTAGTCCATAGAGGATGCTGGGGTCCACATTAGTACCATGGGGTATAGACGGGTCCACTAGGAGCCACTAGCACTTTAAGAGTTTAATAGTGTGGGCTGGCTCCTCCCTCTATGCCCCTCCTACCAGACTCAGTCTAGAAACTGTGCCCGAGGAGACGGACAACTTAGAGAGAAGGATTTTACACAGATAGTGGCGAGATTCACACCAGCTCACACAAACAAGGCAAACTAGCTTGAAAACTCAGCAACAGCTGAATAACATTACCTAACCAAGTAATAACGCAGTACTTAACAAAGAACAATGCAGTACTGAACCAAGTAACCACTGCAGGATAACGAAGTGCTGGGCGGGTGCCCAGCATCCTCTACGGACTACGAGAAAAGGATTTACCGGTAGGTAATTAAAACCCTATTTTCTTTTACGTTCTAGAGGATGCTGGGGTCCACATTAGTACCATGGGGATGTATCAAAGCTCCCAGATCGGCAGGGAGAGCGCGGAGGATCCTGCAGAACTGATTGACCAAATTTTAGGTCCTCAGCGGCCAAAGTATCGAACTTGTAGAACTTAGCAAACGTGTTCGACCCAGACCAAGTAGCCGCTTGGCAAAGCTGTAAAGCCGGGATACCCTGGGCAGCCGCTCAGGAAGAACCCACTTTACGAGTAGAGTGGGCCTTAACAGATTTTGGACACGGCAATCCTGCCATCGAATATGCATGCTGGATAGTGAACCTGATCCAGCGGGAGATCGTCTGCTTAGAAGCAGGACACACAATTTTCTTGGGATCATACAGGACAAATAGAGAGTCCGACTTTCTGTGACTAGCAGTTCTCTTCACATATATTTTCAGAGCCCTTACAACATCTAAGGACTTTGATGGAATTGAGGAGTCAGTAGCAACTGGCACCACAATAGGTTGATTGATATGAAAAGCCGACACAACCTTTGGAAGAAAGTGCTGACATGTCCGGAGCTCAGCTCTATCTTCATGGAAGATCGAGTAGGGACTTTTACAAGACAAAGCCCCCAACTCCAACACACGTCTAGCAGACGCTAAGGCCAACTGAGTGACAGCCTTCCACGGGAGAAACTTGACCTCAACCTCCGGTAGAGGTTCAAACCAATCTAAATGGAGGAACTGCAACACCACGTTAAGATCCCAGGGTGCCGTAGGCGGCACAAAGGGAGGCTGGATGTGCAGAACCCCTTTCAAAAAAGTCTGAACCTCAGGGAGGGAAGACCGCTGTTTCTGGAAGAAAATGGATAAGGCCGAAATCTGGACCTTTACAGATCCCAACCTCAGGCCCATATCCACATCAGCTTGTAGGAGAAACCGTCCCAGTTGAAACTCCACCGTAGGAAACTTCTTGGATTCACACCAAGATACATACCGTTTCCAAATGCGATGGTAATGTTTAGACGTTACTCCTTTCCTAGCCTGTATCAGGGTAGGAATAACCTTGTTCGGAATGCCCTACCGAGCTAGTATCTGACATTCAACCTCCATGCCGTCAAACGTAGCCACGGTAAGTCTTGATAGGCAAACGGCCCCTGTTGCAGCAGGTCCTCCCGAAGAGGGAGAGGCCTCGTGCCTTCCAGCAGTAGACCCAGAAGGTCCGCGTACCAAGCCCTTCTTGGCCTATCCAGAGCGATGAGGATTTCCTGAACTCTTGTTCTCCTTATGAGCTTTAGGATCCTTGGAATGAGTGGAAGTGGAGAGAACACGTACACTGACTGGAACACCCACGGAGTCACCAGGGCGTCCACCGCCACTGCTTGCGGGTCTCTTTACCTGGAACAATACCTCTGAAGCTTCTTGTTGAGACGGGAGGCCATAAAGTCTATTTGAGGTACACCCCAAAGATTTGTCACCTCCGTGAACACCTCCGGATGGAGGCCCCACTCTCCTGGATGGAGATAGTGTCTGCTGAAGAAGCCTGCTTCCCAGTTGTCCACTCCCAGAATGAAAATTGCTGACAGCCCCAACGCGTGCTTTTCTGCCCAGAGGATGATTCTTGTTACCTCCGACATTACAGCTCTGCTCTTCGTTCCGCCTAGGGAGGCCAATCCTGGTATCGGCGGGATCCCGGGATTTGGGCACAAAAATGCCGGGATTTGAACCTCCAATCCCGGGATTCACAGGATTAGAGTGCGCATGCGCAGTTTTTACCGGACAGCGCTGAGCACTATAGCACAGCGCCGCCCGGCTGTCAGCGAGGTAGTTCCACACACACACACTGACCGCGCTGGCGGCATTTCAAATGTAGCGCTGGCCGTCAGCCAATCAGAGCTGGCAGACCAGCAGCCAATCAGGGAAGCGGCAGCGGCTCCTGATTGGCTGCCGGACTGACAGTTCTGACTGGCTGGCGGCCAGCGCGGTCAGTGTATGTGTGTGTCCATGGCTGCGGCCCGCCCAATTAGTAAGTGGTATCACTACCTACAGCCACACTCCCTCACTGCTCCAGACATCCTCCCTGCTCACTACACCCACCTTCCCTTCCTGCTCCCTACACACCCACTGTCCCGCTGCTCCCTACACCCACCCTCCCTGCTCCTTACATGCTCCCTACAGCCACCCTCTCTCCCTGCTCCCTACAGCCACCCTCCCTCCCTGCCTTTGTGAATACCAAATTGTTTCCTTACAAATATTAAAATGCCCGCTCTAATATATATTGTAGACGCCTGCACATCTTATTACCATTTGCCATGAATGTGCGCTATACATCGCAAAACACTGCATCCCATAAGAGAAAACAATACACCCACACATTATCTGAGTTCCAAAGCTCATTGATGTATATATTTGTTAATAAAAGGATATGTATTCAATATATCACAATGTACAGTATACATATAGTTACATGATTACAATTTATACAGTAAGCAGTTAATACATACAGTTACAGGCCAGCGATACAATTACCATATCTTTCTCATATAAATTCGTCCCTCCATATCACTCTCTCTCTCTCTGTAAAATCATGCAGGAACTGGTCTAGAAGCACCTCCATCATCGTCTGGGACAAAACAGCAACTGGCAACTGTCTCTCTCTGTAATGTGTTATCTAGTTTGGGGGAGGGAACTTTCTCATTCATGATGAGTCACTAGTCTGTTCGTATGCTAAACAGGTTCAGCCTTGAAGACATCAAAAGGGGCTGGCATGAGTTTCCTGCCCACCACCTGTTTGGAAATTTCTATTGTCCTAATAAAAAATGACTTTAGCTTTCATACATTTAATCATAACTATTTGTTGCAATGTCCTACAACTTAACAACAAGTATCAAATGAATCTACACATTAATCTGCATGCTTTAATACCAAATATGACAGGTGTATCTTGCTTCGTTCCAATAATACACATACATGACATTACTCCATTATATAATTTTAAATCATTATGATGTCTGGCGCTTGATATTATTATAATTATGTACTGTATGAAATAAGTGTCGAATCCATCTCTGTGGCATGTCCGTGTAAATGCGTGTGTTACCATATACTGCTGCGCGTATTTGCAAGCATAGCGACTTATATGTGTGGAGTCTGTATGTTCTTTCTATGTAATATTTTTTTTTAACTTCGACACCTTCCACCCTTTGCTGACCTCCACATATACTCTCCCTGCTCCCTACACTGATCCCTACTGCAATCCCGGGGATCCCGGGATTGAGCAATTTTCAATCCCGAGATTGAAAAAATGCCCCCAGGAGGGGGCGTGGCCTGGCAGCCATTGCGAGTGGCAGCACGGAGAAGGAGCTCCCTTCTGCACCATCGCCTATCTACTCCCTGCGGCTTCCCTGGTGGCCCTGTTACTGCCTCTTCGTCCCTTGGGTGCTACTGGAGGGCCCGTCTGCCGTTCGTGAACCCGGGACGTGTCACCGGTCCCCCCCCGCAGGTTGTGGCCTGTGCGCGGGCCGGAGCCGGGACCTTGATTTCACCGGAGATCACTGTACCTGCTTGCCGCTGTGTGGATGCCGGGCGGCTGTTCTCCACGTCGCGAGTGCTGTGTGGTGCCTGGGACCCCCCTATTCTTCTGCACACTTGCTGGCCTAGGATCCCCGCCTGCCGCTGCGGACGTCCCGGAAGTGCCGCCCGTCTCTCCATCTCCAGCCCTGATGTGCTGCGGCTTAGAGCGCTGAGGCCAGCGGGCTGTTTGTGGCGGCACTGGCACTGTCCCTGCTTGTTCCCCTGTCTGAGCAGTGCCTGCTCCCCATAAGTTGAACTGGATCCCTGCTACCATTTTATTATTGTTGGCCTACACACCCAGCTGTTTGGCGCCACTGCAGTGGCGTTTATTCTACTTACGCCCCGTTTCCCCGTCTGGGGGCACCCTGCTACACTCGGGCCCTCTCTATAAAATTGCACCTGAGGGTACACTTAGTTGTTGGGGGCGATTACACTGTTCACCGGCTGGATTCCACGGCTCTGCGCTAGATAATCCTCAGCTGCTGTGTGGATATCTGCTTTTCTGGACTACTGGTGCTGCACTATACTTAGAAGAAGAAGCACCTGCAAGTGGATGCAAGCCAGTTAATCTGAGGAGGACGATACTACTACAGCCATTGTAACGGTGCGCTTTGAAGGCAAATGTGACCCCTAGCAGTGTGCCTGATGCTACTAATAACAGGAACTTTTGCCCAATTATCTGACATAACTGATGACACAACTTACTGGGAGAAAATAAAATCGGTACTCCTTATATTGGCACTAGTGTGGGGGCAGCAGATCTTGATCCTGGAGAGGCATCATCCTGCAGCTGCTTGATCTGTTCTCCCCGGCCTGTAGAAACACGAACTCCGGAGCCGCATTGTAGCTACCAGTTCTTGGAGCCACTCATCGGTTGCCAGCTATATTGGAACCTGCAAGGAGTTGTGCTCCTGGGCCGTACTGCAGCCACCTGCTTTTGGTGCCCCGCATTGGATGTCTGCCGCACTGTTGGGACAGCTCTGACTCCACCGGCTTTTGCTTCTCTCTTCAGTCACACCACTGTGTATTTATACGGGCATACACTCTCTGCAGCAGTTGTTATCGATAGAGTGCCCATAGTGCCCCCTCTGTGATTTTGGCTCAGCCTTAGGTCACTAGCCGTCCTCTACATATTGCCCAGGATGTTGGCCTAGCACCGCAATTTATCCTACCTGGACCGCGATAGTTTTCTTTATACCTCCCCATTTTCTACTTAACATACATCTATCAAGCAGCGTCTGTGTCTCCTTTTACGTTTGTGACGTCCCGCCTATTTTATTGGCCCCCCACAAAGGCGCAAAGAAATAAGAAAAATACACAGGCCTCCACAATTTTTTGGGGGCCAAAATCTAAGGGCCCTCCCACTCCTGCATTGCTCACAGACTCTCCTTCCTCTCCCTGTTCATCAGAGACAGGTATAGACCCACAGATCCAAGCAGTCATGACGAGCTTGAGGGGGTCCAGTCTGCCTTTAAGCAAGAACTTTCTACAGCCATAGCCGACTTCAAATCTGATCTCACAGCTCTAGGTAATCGCACAGGCGCACTTGAATCTAAAACAGACGATCTTTGCCGCTCCCAGCAACGTCTGGATTCGGAACTCTCTAGACTCCATGATGAGATGGAGGATCTCAAAGAACGACAAGAAGATCAGGAGAATCGCTCCCGTCGTAATAATTTGCGTATTCGCAATATAGCGGAATCAATTCTAAGCTCAGCCCTACCGTCCTTTTTGAAAGATTTTTTTCAACATGTATTGCCTGATCTCTCTGATGGGGACTGTCTCTGCGATAGAGCTCACAGGGCGCTCCGAGCAAAACCTGCTCCGTCACAACCACTTAGAGATGTCATAGTCCGTCTGCACTATTATCGCTCAAAAGAACGGATCCTGATGTCGGCTCGAGATTCCCCAGTAATCGACTTCCGGGATATGCAACTGCAGGTTTTCCAGGATCTGGCCCCATCTACTATTCAGAAGCGCCGGGATCTCCAGCCCGTTACTAGGATACTACGCCAGCATCAAATACGTTACAGATGGGGATTTCCATTTATGCTACAGGTTACAGCGAACAACTCCACCCACTCCGTTAAAACTTTAGCTCAGGGTCAGGACTTGTTGGCTAAACTGGATCTCCTCGCAGTACCGTCGCCTGATGGTGAAACTGCTTCTTCTTCTGGATCACGACGCCCTCAGATTCCATTGCCTGAATGCACAAGGGTGACCCGTCATCGCAATGACACCAATGACCCTCCCTGATCCGGGCGGACACTCTTAGCAACAACACGATAGTTCCCACTGTTCTAGGGATGTGTCTCCTTATCATATGTTCTTTGTTGCCAGATAGGGGCTATGGCCTCCATCTTACCTCCTTTATACGAATGTTGTTGGTTTTGATATCAATTTCCGAGCCTTAATGTTTGTTATATGCTGTGCCTATTTTTATGTTATTATGTTGGGCTCGCCTTGCTTACCTTGATTTCCCTTTGTCTCCTTTTTTCCCCCCTATCCCTCCTCCCCCCCATCCCCCTTTTTTTTTTCTCTTCTCTTGTCATGACACAGTACGTTTTGTTTGGTTTATTTTGTATGTTTTGAGTTATATAATTGATTCTTCGGTTATTGTCGCCTTAACTATTGCGGTCCAGGAGGATCTGCTCCTCCTACATTGGTTCTCTGCTCCCACTACCCCCGTGCTCCCTTTATTTGTGATTTAGTATATGATGTCTATTATAGGTATAGCGGTCCTTGATTGGGACCCTATGTTTCAGGGTGTTCTCCCGTATGGGTTTCCTATCACTTTCTCTTCTTCTACATATCTGCTTCTTGTTTTTTGCAGTTTCTCTTCTTCCTTTTTTTCTCCTCCTTCCCGGGATGGGTCTCCATTGATCCTTTTCCATTCTTTGGTATCACATGGCACTTAAGTTGTTCTCTGTAAATGTTAACGGGCTTAATTCTCCCAAGAAACGTACAGTAATGTTATCCGCCTGTAGGAGAGAAAAGGCTGACATAGTTTTCCTTCAGGAGACCCACCTCACTGGTACACACTCTCGACTCCAAGGTAAGCAGTTTACCCAAACATTTTTTGCTTCTGCTGATTGTAAGAAAAGGAGGGTGGCTATATTGATCCATCGTAACATCCCGTTTGTACATACCACAACCATAGCTGACCCTGAAGGCCAATACATTAATAGTGATTGGTACGCTTCGCACAGAAATTCTGACACTTGTGTCTGTATACGCCCCGAATCAAAACCAATCACGGTTCTTCCGCACACTATTTCTGCGTCTTAATAGAGTAGCACAGGGCCACATCATTGTAGGTGGGGACTTTAATACTGTGATCGATCCCCTCCTAGATCGAATCTAATTCTCCAAAAAATAAGAAGGAAGCATCCCCGACTGAGGCCTCTCTCACGTTAATATCCTCTCTCACCCAGCTTAATCTGAGACACACCTGGCGTCTTAAACACTCCACCGCTAGGGATTATACCCACTTCTCTGCCCCTCACCAACATTACTGTCGGATCGATATGATCCAAGTGTCTCAGTCACTCACGTCATTGATTTCTGATGCAGGCATCACTCCTTGTTCATGGACGAATCATGCGGGAGTTTATATCCTGATAGAACTCTACAGAACCCCTAATAAGACACGTAAATGGCATTTGGATGATACCCTTCTTTCACACCCCTCCACTCTTTTAGACACTAAATCAACCCTGGAATTTTTTTTCAAAGAAAATGTTCCCCAGAAGTCTATCCTAGTATTGTTTGGGAAGCGCACAAAGCCACTATCCGTGGTCATCTTATGTCTAAGGCCTCGGCCACACGTAAGAAAGCAGCACTGGAAGTTTCCTCACTGGAATCTCAAATCTCTACGCTCTTAGCACAACATAAAAACTCCCCGAGTGACTCCTTACTCTCACAGATCAACAACCTTACAGGCCAGTTAAACACTCTTTTATCACGACGTGCGGCAGCCATTCTACTGAAGTTCTGTCAAAAATTCTATGATAAAGCGGACAAAATAGATAGTCTTTTGGCCAATAAATTGAGAAGCAAGCGGGCAATGGGAATGATAGAAAGATTGTATTCCAATTCATTGAATACATTCACTTATGAGCCTAAATTGATGGTAGAGGAATTTCGGGGTTTTTATAATTCCTTATATAATCTTCCTGATCCTCCTCTCTCTTCTGATGGCCTGGAGGGCATATGTTCGTACCTATTGGACACCCCCTTGCCATGTCTGACTAAGCGACAGATCTCTCTTCTTAATGAATCTATCTTGTTGGAAGAGACGGTTGCCGCTGTCAAATCTATGCGATAGTCAGCCGCACCTGGCCCAGATGGTTTCACCGCACAATATTACAAAACATTCCTCACAGAATTAGCCCCACACCTTACCTCACTTTTTAATAATGTTTTGGAAGGAGCATAGTTTGCGCCGGCAACTGTGCAGGCCAACATAGTGTGGGATCTCTCTCCGGTTTCGGAATCACAACAATGTTCCAATTACCGCCCGATCTCATTGCTAAATGTTGACCTTAAGATCTATGCTAAAATTTTGGCCAACCGCTTAGCTCCCCTACTCACGCAATTGATTCACCCAGACCAAGTGGGCTTCATCTCTGGCCGTCAGGCCTCCGATAACACCAGGAGAGCCATAGATCTGATATATTCTATCCATAAACAAAAGTTACCCTCATTGTTACTAGCACTGGATGCCGAGAAGGCTTTTGACAGGATATCTTGGTCCTTCACTTTCTCGGTACTCCGAAAGATGGGCTTCTCTGGCAAATTTTTAGATGGTGTCTCGGCGCTTTATAGATCCCCTACTGCCATGGTTTCTGTTAATCGCCTCACCTCCTCTGCTTTCGGAATCAGTAATGGCACCAGACAGGGATGCCCGCTCTCCCCCCTGCTATTTGCTTTGGTTATGGAACCGCTGGCAGCACGGATCCGGGCTAATACAGATATAGCCGGAGTGTGGGTAGGCCCTTCTGAGCATAAAAATTGCTTTGTACGCAGACGATGTCCTATTATCCCTTGGATCCCCGACTCAGTCGTTGCGACCGCTCCTCTCTGAAATTGACCTCTACTCTAAGCATTCAGGATATAAAATCAATGAGAGTAAAACTGAAGTGCTGAATTTTTACATTCCTGGCCCGATTAAGCTGTCTTTACAAAATTCCTTTCCATTTCAATGGCACAAACAAAAGATTAAATATCTAGGTATTTTCCTAACACAGTCACCACAAAAAAATGCCCCGGGATTGGCCTCCCTAGTTCCGCCCTGTCGGTTTATGTAGGCCACCATCGTTACATTGTCCGACTGCACTTGAATGGCCTGATCTCGCAGAAGATGTGCCGCTTGGAGAAGAGCGTTGTACATGGCTCTTAGCTCCAGAATGTTTATTGGAAGACTGGATTCCAGACTTGACCACCTTCCTTGGAATGTTTCCCCTTGAGTGACTGCGCCCCATCCTCTGAGACTTGCATCCGTGGTTAGAAGGATCCAGTCCTGAATCCCAAACCTGCAGCTCTCCAGGTGAGGCATTTGCAGTCACCAGAGGAGTGAAATCCTTGCTTTCGGCGACAGACGTATCCTCTGGTGCATATGTAGAGGAGAACCCGACCACTTGTCTAGGAGGTCCAATTGGAAGGATCAAGCATGAAATCTTCCGTACTGTAGAGCCTCATAGGAGGCAACCATCTTTCCCAGAAGGCGAATGCACTGATGAACAGATACCCGGGCAGGCTTCAAGACATCCCGGACCATCAATTGTATCACCAACGCTTTCTCCACCGGTAGAAACACCCTCTGCACTTCCGTGTCGAGGATCATCCCCAGGAAAGAGAATCTCCTTGTCAGTTCCAAATGTGACTTTGGAAGGTTCAGGATCAAACCATGTTCCCTGAGCAGACGAGTCGTGAGAGCAATGGACTGCAACAACCCCTCCCTGGACGATGCCTTTATCAGCAGATCGTCCAGATATGGAATTATATTCACTACCTGTCTGCGGAGAACCATCATCTCTGCCATCACCTTGGTGAACAAACTCGCTGCTGTGGAGAGGTCCTGAATGGCAGTGCTTGAAACTGATAGTGACTGTCTAACAGTGCAAATCTGAGATAAGCCTGATGCAGCGACCAAATCGGGATGTGGAGGTACGCATCCTTGATATCCAAGGATACCAGACACTCTTCGTCCTCCAGACCTGAGATCACCACTCTCAGAGACCCCATTTTGAATTTGAACTCCGTCAAATAAGAGTTTAACGATTTCAAGTTCAAAATTGGTCTGACCGAACCATCTGGTTTCGGTACCACAAAAAGGTTTTGAATAGTAACCCATGTGTTGCATATGAGGTGGAACTGGAACAATGACCTCTGACTTTTCCAATTTTTGGATGGCTTCCTGTAGGTTAGCCCTGCCTGTCAGTAAAGCTGGCAAGCCTGATTTGAAGAATCGGTGAGGCGGGAGTTCCTGAAACTCCAGCCTGTACCCCTGGGACACAATATCCTGTACCCAGGGATCCAAACCGGACGACAACCAGACGTGGCTGAAACGTCTGAGTCTCGCACCCACCAACCCGTTCTCCAGGCTGTGTGGTCCACCGTCATGCTGAGGATTTTGAGGAACCAGAAGCAGGCTTCTGGTCCTGGGAGCCTGCAGCAGGCTTCTTGGATTTTGCCTGACCACCTCTAAAGAAAGTGGTAGGAGGTAGGCTTGGACTTTTTCATCTTAGCGGTCCGAAAGGACTGCCATGTCGAGGAAGAAAAGGATTTCTTCGTAAAATGAGCAGTTGAGGGAAGAAAAGGTGACTTACCCCTGGTAGCCATGGAAATCCACGCATCCAACACTTCCCCAAATAGAGCCTGACCTGTGAAGGGTAGGTTCTCCACACGTCTCCTGGATTCCGGGTCTACAGACCATTGGTCTAACCAGAGTCCCCTGCGAGCTGAGACTGACATGGAAGATATTCTTGCATTCAGCGTATCCAGGCCCTTCATGGACTCCGCCATGAAACCCGCAGAATCCTGTATGTTACGTAAAAACAGTTCAATGTCACTTCTATCCATTGTATCCAAGTCTTCTAGTAACATGCCTGACCACTTTACTATAGCTTTAGAAATCCATGCACAGGCAATAATAGGTAGGCCTTAACGCCACCCCTGAAGCAGTGTATATGGATTTGAGCGTAGTGTCAATTTTACGATCAGCCGGTTCTTTTAACGCGGTAGATCCAGGAATAGGTAACACTACCTTTTTTGACAGCCTGGAAACAGATGCGTCAACTATGGGCGGGTTTTCCCATTTTTTTCTATCTTCCTCAGGGAAGGGAAAAGCAACCAGAACCCTCTTGGGAATCTAGATTTTTTCTCTCGGGGGTTTCCCAGGATTTTTCAAATAGAGCGTTTAATTCTTTAGACGCAGGGAAGGTTAGCGAGGCTTTCTTATTGTCTGTGAAGTAAGCCTCCTCAACCTGCTCAGGTGGTGTGTAAGTAATGTTTAATACTTCTCTAATGGCCTCAATCATGAGCTGCACCCCCTTTGCAAGGGATGCCGCCCCCCTCAGCACATCCCCATCACTGTCTACTGTATCAGAGTCGGTATCCGTGTCGGCTTGCATAATCTGGGCAAGCGCACGTTTCTGTGGGTATATGCTAGGGGCTTTAGAAGGAATAGGAACAGAACCTGACCAAACTGCCAAAGAATTCTTTAAAACCTGAGTTTCAGACTCCGTATGAGCCACCCTAGTAGAAATCTGAGAGATCATTCCCTTAATTGAAGTCAGCCATTCTGGCTCAGAGATAGAAGCCTGAGACAAGACATTACATTCCTGGGTACAAGGAATGGATTCCTCTGGAGAAGAAACTTCCTCTGCAGCATAAGATACAGAGTCCCTGGACATGGCTATGTGAGAGAACATACACCCACAGACACACAGGGCAAGTCAGACACAGTTTTCCCCCTCAAGTACCTTCAGAGAAGCACAGAACTTGGAGCCAGCACACACACAGCGCTTAATCAGGCAGTTGTAAACAAAATACCTGGCGCTGACTGTGTACCCTTAATAGACTACACAGTCATTTACAGCCTCCCCCCCTTCTACAACCCACTGGTACCGCACAGGATAGTTGGAGTCATGCGGAGGGACAGCACTCCCAGTAAGCGTCTCTGTAGCTGTATCTGCAGGGAGAAAATGGCGCTGGAAGCCGCTGCGTCTTCCCGCACTTTCAGTTTTTTATACTGGCCTGAGGTATGGCTGGCAGCGTTACCGGGGTCCCTGACAGCCTTGAGTGACCAGTGTAGGGTGTCTGCGCTGGCTCAGGGCGCACTTCATAGTGACGCACTGTGTACCGATGAGCTCTCCGCACGCCTACCCTGTTGCCGCCATTCACACTGGCTCCCAGCTTGTCGGGTCGCCGGTGACTCACTCGCCACCGGAATCTTCTGACTCTGTAATAGGGTGGTGGCATGCTGCGGGAGTGAGCGGTCGCCTCGGGCGGCTAACGATCATCACCCTCAGGAGCTCAGTGTCCTGTCAGTGGAGATAGTGGCCATTAACCTCTCAGGGTTGGACACTACTCCCCCCCTAAGTCCCACGAAGCAGGGAGGCTGTTGCCAGCAGCCTCCCTGTGCCTAACTGTAAGAAAAATAATAAAACTAGAAAAACTCCTATGGAGCTCCCACCTCCTCCGGGTACATTTTCTAAACTGAGTTTGGTAGGAGGGACATAGAAGGAGGAGCCAGTCCACACTATTAAAGTGCCAGTGGCTCCTAGTAGACCTGTCTATACCCCATGGTACTAATGTGGACCCCAGCATCCTCTAGGACATAAGAGAAAGAAAGTTTAACTATGTGGTGCCCAGACTTTACCTCTCCAGGCTATACCCACTGTCATCCCTGTGTCCCCTATGGCAGGAAGATATCTCCAAGATGACGCTCAAAGTATTTCTGGTATAACAGCCTTCTGTTTAATTGTCAGAACAGGACAAAAAACAAACAAAAAAAAACCACACATGAAAATCCCAAAGTTTAAAATGTATAACATTCCCCCTTGGAGCTCAATCGCACTAGTCTAAGGCTGGGTACACACAGTCGCGACAGAGCGGCTGATCCAAGCAAGCATATACACTTACCAAATGGCCGCTTGATGGGTCTGTCTCACATCACAGCCGGGCATTTCAATTTGCCTGCCAGATGTGGTGTCAGCTCCTGCAGCCGACCGTCCATACACACAGCTAGATACAATGATATATCTTAAGATATACAGTGCATCCGGAAGGTATTCACAGCGCTTCACATTTTCCACGTTTTGTTATGTTACAGCCTTATTCCAAACTGGAATAAATATTTTTATTCACTCAGAATTCTACAGACAATACCCCATATAATGATGTGAAAAAAGTATTTTTTTTTTTGGAGGCTTTTGCAAATTTATTAAAAATAAAAAACTAAGAAATCACATGTACTTAAGTATTCAAAGCCTTTGCCACGAAACTCACAACTGAGCTCAGGTGCATCCTGTTTCCACTGATCATCCTTGAGATGTTCCTACAGCTTAATTGGAGTCCACCTGTGGAAAAATAAGAATTTACTCACCGGTAATTCTATTTCTCGTAGTCCGTAGTGGATGCTGGGAACTCCGTAAGGACCATGGGGATTATACCAAAGCTCCCAAACGGGCGGGAGAGTGCGGATGACTCTGCAACACCGAATGAGAGAACTCCAGGTCCTCCTTAGCCAGGGTATCAAATTTATAGAATTTTGCAAACGTGTTTGCCCCTGACCAAGTAGCAGCTCGGCAAGTTGTAAAGCCGAGACCCCTCGGGCAGCCGCCCAAGATGAGCCCACCTTCCTTGTGGAATGGGCATTGACAGATTTTGGCTGTGGCAGGCCTGCCACAGAATGTGCAAGCTGAATTGTACTACAAATCCAACGAGCAATAGTCTGCTTAGAAGCAGGAGCACCCAGCTTGTTGGGTGCATATATGATAAACAGCGAGTCAGATTTTCTGACTCCAGCCGTTCTGGAAACATATATTTTCAGGGCCCTGACCACGTCTAACAACTTGGAGTCCTCCAAGTCCCTAGTAGCCGCAGGCACCACAATAGGCTGGTTCAGGTGAAACGCTGACACCACCTTAGGGAGAAACTGGGGACGAGTCCTCAATTCTGCCCTATCCATATGGAAAATCAGATAAGGGCTTTTACATGATAAAGCCGCCAATTCTGATACTCGCCTGGCCGAAACCAAGGCCAATAACATGACCACTTTCCAAGTGAGATATTACAGATCCACGGTCTTTAGTGGTCCCAAGGTGCCACAGGAGGCACAAACGGGGGCTGAATATGCAGCACTCCTTTTATAAATGTCTGAACTTCATGCTAGTTCTTTTTGAAAGAAAATCGACAGAGCCGAGATCTGTACCTTAATGGAACCTAATTTAAGGCCCATAGTCACTCCTGCTTGCAGGAAATGCAGAAATCGACCTAGTTGGAATTCCTCTGTTGGGGCCCTTTCGGCCTCACACCATGCAACATATTTCCGCCATATGCGGTGATAATGATTTGCTGTAACCTCTTTCCTGGCTTTAGTAAGCGTAGGAATGACTTCCTCCGGAATGCCCTTTTCCTTCAGGATCCGGCGTTCAACCGCTATGCCGTCAAACGCAGCCGCGGTAAGTCTTGGAACAGACAGGGCCCCTGCTGCCGCAGGTCCTGTCTGAGTGGCAGAGGCCATGGGTCCTCTGATATAAATTCTTGAAGTTCTGGGTACCAATCTCTTCTTGGCCAGCCCGGAACCACGAGTATCGTTCTTACTCCTCGCCTTCTTATTATTCTCAGTACCTTTGGTATGAGAGGCAGAGGGGAGAACACATAAACCGACTGGTACACCCACGGTGTTACCAGAGCGTCCACAGCTATCGCCTGAGGGTCCCTTGACCTGGCGCAATATCTTTTATAGCTTTTGTTGAGGCGGGACGCCATCATGTCCACCTGTGGCCTTTCCCAATGGTGTACAATCCTTTGGAAGACTTCTGGAGGAAGTCCCCACTCTCCCGGGTGGAGGTCGTGTCTGTTGAGAAGATCTGCTTCCCAGTTGTCCACTCCGGGAATGAACACTGCTGACAGTGCTAACACATGATTTTCCGCCTATCGGAGAATCCTTGTGGCTTCTGCCATCGCCATTCTGCTTCTTGTGCCGCCCTGTTGGTCTACATGGGCGACTGCCGTGATGTTGTCTGATTGGATCAGTACCGGCTGGTTTTGAAGCAGAGGCCTTGCCGGCCTCAGGGCATTGTAAATGGCCCTCAGGTCCAGAATGTTTATGTGTAGGGAAATCACCTGACTTGACCAAAGTCCCTGGAAGTTTCTTCCCTGTGTGACTGCCCCCCCAGCCTCAAAGGCTGGCATTCATGGTCACTAGGACCTAGTCCTGTATGCCGAACCTGCGGCCCTCTTGAAGATGGGCACTCTGCAGCCACCACAGTAGAGATACCCTGGTCCTTGGAGACAGGGTTATCAGCCTATGCATCGGAAGATGCGATCCGGACCACTTGTCCAACAGGTCCCTCTGAAAAGTTCTTGTATGGAACCTTGTTGAAGTAGGGGCACCTTGAGTATTACCTGCTGGGAATACCGCCTATTAATTGCCTCTAGCACAGCCTCCCTGCCTGAGGGAGTTGTCAGCAAGGCATATTTAAGGAAACGGCTGGGGGGAGACATCTCTAATTCCAGCTTGTACCCCTGAAATACTACTTGAAAGAAACAGGGATCCACCTGTGAGCGAGCCCACTAATTGCTGAAATTTTTTGAGACGGCCCCCCCACCATACCTGGCTACACCTGTGGAGCACCCGCGTCATGCTGTGGACTCACAGGAAGCGGGGGAAGAATTTTGATTCTGGGAACAGGCTGCTGGTGCAGCTTTTTCCCTCTTCCCTTGTCTCTGTACAGAAAGGAAGCGCCATTTGACCCGCTTGCTTTTCTGAAGCCGACAGGACTGTACCTTTTTCTGTGAGGAAACTTGAGGTAAAAATATTTCTTCCCAGCACATTGCTGTGGATACGAGGTCCCAGAGACCACCCCCAAATAATTCCTCACCCTTATAAGGCAGAATCTCTATGCGCTCTTTAAGTCAGCATCACCTGTCCAGTGACAGGTCTCTAATACCCTCCTGACAGAATGGACATTACATTAATTTTGGATGCAAGCCGGCAAAATATCCCTCTGTGCATCCCTCATATATAAGACGACGTCTTTAATATGTTCTCATATTAGCAAACTAGTATGCTTAACAGGGTCACCGACCACGCTGCAGCAGCACGATCTGCAGGTTTCAGTCTAGTACCTGAGTGTGTAAATACAGACTTCAGGATAGCCTCCTGCTTTTTATCAACAGGTACCTTCAAAGTGGCCGTTCCTAAAACGGCAGTGCCACCTTTTTTTGACAACCGTGTGAGCGCCTTATCCACCCTAGGGGATACCTCCCAGCGTAACTTATCCTCCTGGCGGGAAAGGGTACGCCATCAGTAACTTTTTATAAATTACCAGTTTCTTAACGGGGGAACCCACGCTTTTCACACACTTCATTTATTCATCTGATGAGGGAACAAAACACTGCCTGTTTTTTCTCCCCAAACCTAAAAACCCATTTTCAGAGGTGCTTGGGTTAATGTCAGAAATGTATAACACATTTTTTATTGCCGGGACCAAGTCACGGCTGTTCCTAGTGGATTTTGTATATGTCTCAACCTTGTCGACACTGGAGTCAAACTCCATGTCGACATCTGTGTCTGCCATCTGAGAGAGCGGGCGTGTTTGAGCCCCTGATGGCCTTTGAGACGCCTGGGCAGGCGCGGGCTGAGAAGCCGGCTGTCCCACAGCTGTTACGTCATCCACCCTTTTATGTAAGGAGTTGACACTGTCGGTTAATACCTTTCACCTAACCATCCACTCTGGTGTCGGCCCCACAGGGGGCGAGATCACATATATTGGCCTCTGTTCCGTCACCATATAAGCCTCCTCATTCAACATGTCGACACAGCCGTACCGACACACCGCAGACACACAGGGAATGCTCTAAACGAGGACAGGACCCACAAAAGCCCTTTGGGGGGACAGAGTGAGAGTATGCCAGCACACACCAGAGCGCTATATACTGCAGGGACTAACTGAGTTATGTCCCCTATAGCTGCTGTTTTTATATATAATGTATACTGCGCCTAAATTTAGTGCCCCCCTCCTCTTTTTTTTTAACCCTTTTCTGTAGTGTAGACTGCAGGGGAGAGCCAGGGAGCTTCCCTCCAACGGAGCTGTGAGGGAAAATGGCGCCAGTGTGCTGAGGAGATAGGCTCCGCCCCTTTTTCGCGGCCTATTCTCCCGCTTTTTATGGACTTCTGGCAGGGGTATTTACCTCATATATAGCCCCTGGGGCTATATATTGAGGTATTTTAGCCAGCCAAGGTGTTTTTATTGCTGCCTCAGGGCGCCCCCCCCCAGCGCCCTGCACCCTCAGTGACCGAAGTATGAAGTGTGAGAGGAGCAATGGCGCACAGCTGCAGTGCTGTGCGCTACCTTGGTGAAGACCGAGTCTTCATGCCGCCGATTTTCCGGACCATCTTCTTGCTTCTGGCTCTGTAAGGGGGACGGCGGCGCGGCTCCGGGACCGAACATCAAGGCTGGGCCTGCGGTCGATCCCTCTGGAGCTAATGGTGTCCAGTAGCCTAAGAAGCCCAATCCGGCTGCAAGCAGGCGAGTTCGCTTCTTCTCCCCTTAGTCCCTCGCTGCAGTGAGCCTGTTGCCAGCAGGTCTCACTGAAAATAAAAAAATCTAAGACTATTACTTTCTAAGAGCTCAGGAGAGCCCCTAGTGTGCATCCAACCTCGGCCGGGCACGAAATCTAACTGAGGCTTGGAGGAGGGTCATAGTGGGAGGAGCCAGTGCACACCAGGTAGTCTAAGATCTTTCTAGAGTGCCCAGCCTCCTTCAGGGCCCGCTATTCCCCATGGTCCTTACGGAGTTCCCAGCATCCACTAGGACGTCAGAGAAATTCAGTTGATTGGACATGATTTGGAAAGGCACACACCTGTCTATATAAGGTCCCACACTTGACAGTGCATGTCTGAGCACAAACCAAGCATGAAGTCAAAGGAAGTTTCTGTAGACCTCTGAGACAGGATTGTCTCGAGGCACAAATCCGGGGTAGGGTACAGAAAAATATCTGCTGCTTTGAGGGTCCCAATGAGCACAGCGGCCTCCATCATCCGTAAATGGAATTAGTTTGGAACCACCAGGACTCTTCCTAGAGCTGGCCGGCCACCTAAACTGAGCAATCGGGGAAGAAGGGCCCTAGTCAGGGAGGTGACCAAGAACCCGATAGTCACTCTGTCAGAGCTACAGCATTCCTCTGTGGAGAGAGCAGAATCTTCCAAAATGACAACCATCTCTGCAGCAATCCATCAATCAAGCCAGTATGGTAGAGTGGCCAGACGGAAGCCACTCCTTAGTAAAAAGCACATGGCAGTCCGCCTGGAGTTTGCCAAAACGCACCTGAAGGACTCTCAGACCATGAGAAACAAAATTCTCTGGTCTGATGAGACAAAGATTGAACTCTTTGGCGTGAATACCAGGCGTCATGTTTGGAGGAAACCAGGCACCGCTCATCACCAGGCCAATACCATACCTACAGTGAAGCATGGTGCTGGCAGCATCATGCTGTGGGGATGTTTTTCAGTGGCAGGAACTGGGAGACTAGTCAGGATAGGGGAAAAGATGAATGCAGCAATGTACAGAGACATCCTGGATGAAAACCTGCTCCAGAGCATTCTTGACCTCAGACTGTGGCGACGGTTCATCTTTCAGCAGGATAAAGACCCAAAGCACACAGCCAAAATATCAAAGGAGTGGCTTCAGGACAACTCTGTGAATGTCCTTGAGTGGCCCAGCCAGATCCCGGACTTGAATCCAATTGAACATCTCTGGAGAGATCTGAAAATGGCTGTGCACAGACGCTTCCCATCCAACCGGATGGAGCTTGAGAGGTGCTGCAAAGAGGAATGGGCAAAAATGCCCAAAGATAGGTGTGGTAAGATTGTGGCATCATATTCAAAAAAACATGAGGCTGTAATTGCTGCCAAAGGTGCATCAACAAAAGTATTGAGCTAAGGCTGTGAATACAAATGTACATGTGATTTCTTAGTTTATTATTTTTTATAAATTTGCAAAAATCTAAAAAAAAAAACAAAAAACTTTATTCACATTGTCATTATGTGGTATTGTGTGAAGAATTTTGAGGGGAACATTTATTCCATTTTGGAATAAGGCTATCACATAACAAAATGTGGTAAAAGTGAAGCGCTGTGAGTACTTTCCGGATGCAGTGTATCAGTCATTGGCTGTGCTGACGTGATATGTTAGTGGACAACATCGTTCACAGACATATTGTTTGCCTACAGCCACTGACCTGCTAGCGATATATTGTCCATTCACTCAAAGTAGTGTGTATCCAGCATAACACAGACCATCTGTCCATTAGATTAGCCTGGTGGTATTCATGTGACCGGCGGTCAGGAGACAGACGGTCACATGACCTCCCCAAGCATCCCGCCACCTCACTATCCTGAAGGTCGGCATGCCGACCAACAGGGACTATTCCCACTCGTGGGTGTCCACGACACCCATAGAGTGGGAATAGAACCCGTCGGTCGCCACTGAGCCCGGCTGCAAGGGGCTTGCAGCACTCACCCCACCTTGCCAGGATCCCGGCGTCGGTATGCTGACCGTCAGTCAGCCATACCACACCCGATTAGCCAGCTTCTACAGTATCAACAGCACAGACCATACACAACCCTTTAAAAAGCTAACCTACACCCGGTGCTATTCTGATACAAATACCAACCAAACAAGAAAAACTTTAATCAGGAAACAAAAAAAGTACACTGCAGGTCAGCAGATAACGGCTCTGTGCTGCAGGGAGGGCTGTTAACGGCAGCTAAACCTGACGAAGCAGGCACAGGAGGAAAGGGGCAGCGGACATCGTGTAATATTGGGACAAGGAAGTACTGTGGATAAGCCTTCTGTATACAAGCGTGATTGGGTGGGCACTACTGACACCCTACTAAGTCTGGTACGTAGGTCCGCCACATTAAGGTGGATTGAAGTTTTTCTGCTTTATATTACATCTTATATGTGATTGAAATTTTTGCAAACCCATTTGATCCCTACGGTACTTCACTATATACAAATTCTCTTTTTGAGGACATTGTGTAATATTGGGACAAGGAAGTACTGCGGATAAGCCTTCTGTAGATGAGAATTTCCCCTTTCTGAACAAAGAGACACCACCCGTAGTGACCCAGGGAGCGCACCTCAGCAAAACTATAGAACTAAATACCAACCCACTTCATTCCTTCAAGTCACCCACCTTACCTAGAAAAACAGATTATAACAAGTGTTACACTTCTGCTGTGATACAGATTTGGACACACACAAAGCCTGCTAGACTTTTGCATCACAACATATTTAAAAAGGGGTGTGTTCAGGAGACTCAAAGACCGTTCTACAAACTGTACTTCAATGCTATCCCATGAACGTGTGTCAAATTGCTCTGTATCCTTGTGTAACGTGTACAAACCTATGTATATCATGTGAAATGTTGTATGGTAACTTGCAGCATACCAAATAATAAAATTGTTTAATAAATGGTTCCTTTAAATAAAATACGTAGAAGTGCAGATCTCACTACTCATCAATTCCCTATAGATTGTAAGCTTGCAAGCAGGGCCTTCCTACCTATATGTCTGTCTGTTTTTACCCAGTTTTGTTCTTTTATTGTTCTAATTGTAAAGCGCAACGGAATATGCTGCGCTATATGAGAAACTTAATAAATAAGAAAAAATAAAAATATCTGTATGATGTATTATTTATTTCTACTCTGGGTCTGCAGCACATTCTGGTAGCTGATTAAGGTCAAGATACCGCCTCTGAAACCACAGTCTAAAAAACTTCAACAACTTGAAAACCTTAAAAGACCAGTGTATTTTGTGATTCTTAGGCCATTTAGGTGAGATGCAAGTTTCTCAGGTAATAACTTCTAATGTTCAGGTCTGCATCATACCGAGTAGCTAGTGTTGGAGTTAAAGCAATTTTGTATTGTTAAGGGGGGTACACACGGAGAGATCCGTGCTTAAAATCTAAGCAATCTTGCTAGATTGCTTAGATTTTAAGCACGGATCTGCCGTGTGTATGCCCTCCAGCGATAGCGATGCGCGGCCCCGCACATCGCTATCGCCAATGCTAGATTGAGCTGCATGCAGGCTCAATCTAGCGGGTCGCTCACTTCACCGTTGTGTGAAGTGAGCGGCCCCCCGTCGGCTTTCCCCCTCGCTCAGCACATCGCGCTGTGCTGAGCGGGGTGAGAGATGTGTGCTGAGCGGTCTGTGTTAAGATCGTTCAGCACACATCTCTCCCGTGAGTACCCCCCTTTAGATTTCATTTTTAACTGGCCCTTTATCAGAGGTTAAGACAATGGACCAATACCGTAAGACTAATAGAACAATAACGAGGATTGTTTGAGTATGGTGGCAAGGCTAAATTATAGCTCATTTACTCTTCTCCATAATGTCATTGGGTCTCTATGGAAACCCCAATGTGGACATTCTATTCCTGTAATGAAGACAGAGTACTCACATGTCCTAATGACAGGCCAGTATTAGCAACTCAAGAATTTCCCAGCAAAACCAGAAATATTGACTATAGGACTGATGAGAAAGGGTTAAAAGCACAATTGTCTGCAGCAAAAGCACAACTATATATGCTTAAAAATAACCAAAATCTAAAATTGTTACCTTTTCCCCCACATCCTACTTTTTACCACAGCATTGCTGCAATAATATCATAGTATCTGCAAACGAGATATCAGATACAGAGCAAAAATCACAAAAAGAAAACAAACAAAAAAAACAAAACAAAAAAAGGTTATTGCATAATCACAGTTAAAACCATTGAATCTATACCCTGTTGCTTACCAGAGCGTAAACTGTACTTGGGGTTAGCAGAGTTTCATCTTTCCAGAATAATGCCAATAGCATATATCAAGTAGTAAAACCACAGGACCATCATGCTCTTCTGATTCTTTAACATGCACATAAATGCTGCAATTTTGACAGCTGATTAGGACATATTAGAACTAATTACCCCAAAACAGCAGCATGAATGGACAAGAAAAAGGAAGGCAATCAATATATCATGATTAACTCTGTTCAGATTTCAGGAACGGATTTAAATATGGTGATAATACAGCTGAATACATGGTCAAATGATCTCTCATGTATAGTCAGATAACCGTTAACTTACCTCGTATAGGACTAAATATATAGTCTGATCATTTACTTACATCGTACGCAGCGGATTACATTAGATCTGGACATCTTGTGGTTCTCTAGGTGTTGTAAACCTATAAGCATCATGTTGTGCCAGATAACTGACAGCTGTGTGTTAGGATGTTGTTGTATAAGAACATCTGGAGAGCCACAGGTTATAAAGGCCTGGAAATATATGGTCAGATAATGACTTCTAGCTTACATCTTGTACAGCTACTGACAGCTAGTTGTGTACCACAGTATCTGGCTATTTGCTTCTCATATGTTTAGCCTAATTACAGACCGATTCCAAACGCTCCCATCAACAGGTACTGTTAGCTGTAATTCCCACCTTAGATTAACATTTTCATCTGATGACATCAAGTACAGCAGTTTATCCTATTGCCAATTGAAGCAACCCCAACCAAGGAAGAGAAAGAACAAGAGTGGTTTAATGATTAGTAATGCTCTTCATTAGCGTTTCTGTGGGTTGGAAGACAGGCAGAGAGTTTGCTCCATCATGACCTGTGAGGAAATTTTTAACTGCAACTTCTAATGAAAAATATAAGTGAAACAAATTCTTACCAGTCATCAGGATAATGATAAATCATGCATTAGTAACCAGCTAGATGCAGAATTTTCTTAAATTCCATGAGAAATATTGATCAAATCTATAGGTCACACAAAATAGGTTTTAAAGGAGCCTTTGTCACCTAAGTTACCCAATACATCTTTTTTATACTATAAAAATATAGAAGAAATTACTGCAAGGACAATTTGTATTCTTAGATAGATGATTATTATAAAGAGCCACCTGGGGGATGCAGCCCAAAAGCTAAATCAGCATAATTAATACTTAATGAAGAAAACCGCAGCATAATGCAGGGGTACTCTTTAAATAAGCAAGACATATATAAAACAACTTTTATACTGATAAATGTAATTCATATGACAATGCTAAATTCCTTGTCGTGTAAACAACCCTTATGAAGCTAAGAACACTGTACGCTGTTTATTTAAGAAATACCGTAATGATACGCTATTTGCGTAACGATCGCTCAGCCGTAGGCGAGACGCTCAAGCGTCACGTTCGCTCACGGCCCAGTGATCACAGGACACGTTATTAGGTTATGTCTAGGGGAAAGATTCGCTGTAACGTAGCGTACGCTAGAGACCACGAGGAGGTCACCAGCGATGCAGACGCTCACAACACTATACCTTTATGTTAAACCTTATACCGATGAAATACACTGAATACCTTAATGTGAGTACAGGGTGTAAGTGCAACCTTGTGGAACCTGACTATCTACAAAGCTGCATGAGCGTCACCGACGCTCAAATGAACACTTATCACTATAGGAAATACACAGATACTGGTTTAGGTTTCCAAGGCCTATTAACTGTATTATGTCTAATATACTTGTAAAAGGGGATAACAGTACATATGATACACTACAATATAACAGAGACTTCCTAACCACAGAGCTAAACAATAAATACAAAAAGACAATACTACACTGACCTAAATGCAATACGATACAATACTATAATACTATAAGGTATTTAAGAGAAAAAGAGGAGAGAGGGAGATAGAGAGAGAGAGAGAGAGAGAGATTGGCTCGCAGAAAGACAATGATTATGGAGAGAACTTACGCACAAAGGGTATGATCGCCAGCGCCTCGATATCCAGCTCCCGATTATCAGCAGATAACCGTTGATGAGAGAGTGAGAGCTGGATGTGGTCGGCCTGCCTATTTATGCTCCACACACAATGCAATCTCCTGGTCCTACAATCCCATTGTCCATTGGCCGAAGGAATTCGGCCCTGCATCATAACAAAAGGTCATAGGGTGATTCATACAGGTGGGCTGTGACGATTTCCAACAGCTCAGGTGGGTGGGAAACTGGGTTTCCCGCCGCATACCTGAGTATGTGCAAATCATAGAAATGGACATAAACTTCTTATGTCCATAACTATTCGCACGAGCGATTAATACGCTCCAAACCAACACCGGAATATTGCTAATCAAATACTCTTCCGATGGGTACCAAACACTGCTGTATGATTCCTGTTAAACCCTTCGTACGATGCAAAGAGGGATTCCTCAGCTCTGGGACATTATACTTTAACCAAACTTACAGAAACTATCAAAGGGATCATGATCTATAAACTACATTAATTGTGAACATTTGTAACTAATGAGTCGCACGCTACGATCACATAAACTCTACCGTAAATGCGCATACTGCGCGTGCGAGTGCACGCTATTGCGGGTATGCGCTTCCACGGGAGAGCGTACGCATGCGCAGCACGGACCAGTGTGCGGTGCAAATATGGCAACGTGCATTGAGACATTTTTCTGACTTTGACAGTCCACCCTTTGGCAGTCAATAATAACTGCCACAAAATATTTAAGGAGAAAAATGTAAGTCAGGGGTTAATTGATTTCCATGGTTGGGTAGGGGAGGAGAGAGGAGAAGGTGTGAAGAGGGTATGACCTAGTGAGAAAGCAGGAGCATGTGTGTATGAGTCCATGTTTGGAGGGTCATGTATCATCGTGCCGTACGTGTGGTAAATCAAGCTTCGAGGTATTGCGAAGTATACATTTGAATTCCTTCTTATCCTGTGGTACAGGTCTGTGGATGGGCTGTCAAACTTTACCGAGCTCATTTCGGCTTTCAGTTGTAACAAAATGGGGATGCACATTTTAGTTGATGATACATGAATGGGGGAGGTATGTGGTTGCTGATATCTGTGCCTGTATTCCCTATCGTCTATGTGTGTCGTTACCTGAGGGTTGTAGAGATGAAGATAAAGAACACTTACGAAAAATGCAATAACATTCTATGTCAGGGAAATGTACATTCGTCGATTGGGGTCTTGATTGGTGTCGGTTGATTGGAGTCTTCTTCTTTGTGCTTTTGCTCATAAATCGTGAGTAAAGCATACAACGTCCATGGATTTACAAAAAATGTTGGGCTAGCGTGATTTTAAAGTTCCTAGGGAAACTGGGGTACCCATGGCATTGTCCATCAAAATCTTGTTTATCAGGTCGTCTGCTCTTCTTCTTTCCATCTTTCCGTTGTCGGCCCCTTGGCTCATCAAATCCTTCGTCTACGTGGGTCTTTGTACCTCGGAGGAAAACATAGAAATGGGTGAAAGACGGACCGTATACTCATTACATCATTACGTCATGGTTTCTAGCATTGGGTCATAAATCAAATCCAGGTTAATTACAGTTTCCTCACTCCTCAAGCTCATCACTTTTGTACTTTGTTTGCACCTTATTAAAGCCTGCCCGCATCTAAATATCAATCCAAACGATATAACGACACCCAAAATACATAGGAGAAACTTTCCAACATCCATTATGACTCCTTGAGCCCAGTCTCCTAAACCGGAGAACCAATTTCGCGGGTTCAACCATGACACCCAACCAGTCAGCTCATTACCTACAGCAGCAAGGGTGAGATTGTGTTTTCGACGAAATTCCCACTTTAATTGCAGAATATCGTCCATCTTTTGGTCTATGACCTCTACCGGATCCTCGGTGCTATTTGTGATATACGTGCAACACTTTATGCCGTACTGTGTTGCCAATGTAACACAATATCCGCCTGTTACTGCTGTAAGATAATTAAGAACCATCCTATGCTGAACTAGTTCTGTTTTGTAAGCTTGAAGTTCCCTTCCAGTGTATCTAAACGTGTCATCATACATTTCAGTGATATTATCTAACAAATTGGCGAGTGCGGAAATGTATCTATAATTCATCACACCTCGAGCGGTGCGAGTGAAATCTAACGCTACCAGAACCTGAATCCCGGTGGATTCATGGATAAGATCAGAGGCCGGATGCTCTAACCTTTCTGACAGTTGTCTTTTAACAAGGTGCTCGTAGTGAGTGTGAGTATAAGGAGTTTGGGCACCACGGTGTATGTCCTTCATTTTGTCATGTGTAACAGTCATTACTTCAGGCAATACTTTTCCAATATAACACAATCCTTCAGAGTTTGGGGCAAGCCACTTGTACGCCTTTCTCCCGCATATGAAATATGCATCATCGGGGAGAACATAAGGGACGGAGAAGGACATGACCATGTTACAAACCTTCCAGGTGAAATCTCCTGACCCTAATTCTTCCATCTGTCTAATGCACGTATCGGTTTGTACGATATGTGCACAGTATCCTGGTGATACCTCTCCAACTTTAGTAATCCTATTTCCTAAGGTATATCGATACCGGAAAGATTTTCCTCTACTGGCTATGTGGCGTACGAGCTCTGTATCTGTAGGCATTCTATCTGCTCTGTGTGAAAAGGTCATGGTAAGGTTGCTCCATGACACTTCCCAATTTCCCGGTTTTCTGGGATTGGAGATGTTAAAACATATGAGGGACCTATCCACATGGTATTGGTGGAGCTTCAAACTAGGAGGGCTGGAGATGTTAAACCTCCGGTCCACCGGTCTCCCACCACTTAGCTCAAGTACCTCCCCTAACGTTAAAGGAAATGGTACTAGCCCTGATTTACTGTGACCCTGAGGTACTTGAGAGCATACCCAACAATCTGTTTGGTTTAACACGTTACCCACTAAGGAGTGATAGTCACTCAATGGATGCCGGTCTATATGGATATTAAAACTAGATTGGCATTTCTTTATGCATCCATCTTCAACCAGATTATCACAGAGCCTACAGATACAATTTTCCTCAGCTAACAATCCATCACAATTTCTTCTATCGGATCGTTTTCTGATACTCGCCTTTGCTTGTTGGCTTGGTTGATCTTGGAAAACTACGCCTCCATCATCATAATCGGAACCCATTCCAGAACCTCTTTCGACCTCTATGGTACTCTCGCCGGAACAGACTGCTCTGGTCAACATCATGGTTAACATCAAAATCCGGATCACAGTCTCTTGGGGCAAGTCCATCTTTGAGGAGGAAATAGAGAAGAATGAGAAGGGGGAAAAAGAAATTTTAAAGGAGAGGGGATGGGAAGTGGAGAAAACAATAAAAGGGAGAGGGGAGTCGACAGCTGCTTTCGGTCTTCAAGGCTCAGGTGCCGCCTCAGTCCTCCTGGAACAGACACTCTAGTGATACAACCTCTACCGTCTGTTCCTTATCACGGGACTTCTCTGGATCAGCAACCTTCAATGCTGTGGTGCTAGTCAATAAGACCTGGTATGGTCCTTCCCATCTATCAATAAGACAACCTGAGCGTAGAAAATTTCGTATCATTACATAATCCCCAGGTTCAATGTCATGACAATTACTATCTGGTAAATCAGGAATCACCAACTTCAGATTATCATTTTGATTCCTCAACTGCTTACTCATATTAATTAAGTACTTTACAGTTACTTCATTGTTACATTTCAAATCATCCTGAGGGTTAATTATGACATGCGGTTGTCGACCAAACAAGATTTCAAAAGGGGACAGATTAAGAGGGGACCTGGGAGTGGTTCTGATACTATACAAAACAATGGGTAAAGCTTCTGGCCACGTCAATCCTGTCTCTGCCATTACTTTACTCAATTTATTTTTAATAGTGCTGTTCACTCTTTCGACCTTCGCACTCGCCTGTGGACGGTACGGAGTGTGCAGCTTACTATCAATTCCCATCAACTTACACATTCCTTGAAAGACATCACCTGTAAAATGGGTACCCCTATCACTTTCAATGATTCTAGGGATACCATATCTACATACAAATTCCTGCACAATTTTCTTAGCTGTAAACATAGCGGTATTTGTAGCTGCTGGAAAAGCCTCGACCCAATTCGAGAAAACATCTATGCAAACAAGTACATATTTCAAATTTCTACATGGGGGTAATTGAATGAAGTCAATTTGTATTACTTGGAAAGGGCCGCCGGCAGGTGGGATATGGGATGGTTCTGTTGGTATTGCTTTTCCAATATTCTTTCTCAGACAGGTAAGGCATGACATTGCTCTTTTACTAGCATGAGAGGAGAATCCTGGGGCGCACCAGTATGCTCTTACCAATTTGCACATCCCCTCCTTGCCTAGATGAGTCAGCCCGTGAGCTGCTTCAGCCAGACACGGAAGGTATGCCCTGGGGGCCACTGGTTTACCATGTCCATCCGTCCAGAGCCCTGAGGACTCTTGGCCATATCCCTTTGCCTTCCAGACTGCTCTCTCCTGAGTGGAACACAAATTCTGCATTTCACACAACTTTCGTGTGTTGATGGTATTAAATACCATCAGTTGTGTGGTGTTGTTGTCTAGGGGGTTGAAAAGATCTTTGTACATTTCTTACTCTACAGTCTCGTGCAAAATGTCCTGGTTTGTTACAAGAAAAACATGTTATTACACTTGCCTTACCCACAGGATTCGGTGGTACATACGCAGGCTGCCTTGTGGTCAGCGCCTGTATACTTACGGACATCAACTTATCACTTTGCGACTCCCTGTGCCTAGTGATATTTCTGTCGTGATCAATAGCAGCCTCTCTCAAGGTGGACACTGACAGACCTCGCCAACATGGCTGCGTGGTCTGTACCCTAGCTTTTAATGTTTCTTTCAAACCATCCATCAGTACAGATACTGCTACTTCTCGATGGTTTGGGTTGGTCTTTATGTCTTCTATACCAGTGTACTTTGCCATTTCTAATAGTGCCCGGTGAAAATATTCTATTGCCGTTTCGGACTCCTTTTGCTTAATGGAAAATATTTTATTCCATTTAACAACGGCTGGGAAATACTCTTTTAGCTGTAAATTTATCCTTTTTACATTATCCTTATTGTACACGTCTGTAAGCGGTACATCTTTATCCAATGCACAATCAGCTAAAAACTGAGTTGCATCAACATTGGAAGGTAAACAAGCTCTTAGCAGTATCTGCCAATCCTTGTTGTTGGGTTCTACCGTGTTACCTAAATCCCTGATGTATTTTTGGCTAGCAACTAAATCCTTCCTGGGGTCAGGAAATTCGGACACTATTGTTCTTAATTCCATTCTGGAAAATGGAGTGTACATGGCAATGTTCCTTATGGGAGTGGCTCCAGACACATCTGTTTTTCCATTGGGAACTGCTATTACCCTTACAGGAGCAATTCTAACAGCCTCTTCCTGTGTAGATTCTACAGCTTGTTGTGGTACAATTGTTTCAGTGTAGTGCATGGTGCCGTACTTACCCGTTGACACGACCTCACCTATCCCTCCGCTAGGGGCTTTCACTAATCTCGTGGGTGTCGCTGTGCCTACTGTGGTCTCTGCTATGGTGGCTGCAAGAGAGAGAGCTGAAATTGTTGCTGAATCGTCTTCTTGATCACACTCCTGAGGAAGGTTCAAAACAGGGTACATCTTGCACGGGTTAATACTTGCATGAGTTATTTGGTTAACATCATTAACATTTACAGTGTTACTAAGAGTTTGTGTTTTACAACCCAGTGCGTTTCTCTCCGCAATCAACTTCTCTCCTGCAATGTATGGTGGGGGAGGAGCTGTGGCAATCAACTTCCTGACTGCCCCAGATCCCGCCGCCAGAGCCAAACCTCTCTGTATCTCACCTTCCTGGTGCCATAACTGTAAATAATCATGATGCTGAATTCGTCTCTTTGCTGATTTTACGAGACATATCCTCCTCCTTAAATTTTGTAACACCTCTGGACTGAAGCTACCTATTCTTGGGAACTTGTCCCTGTCTTGTACAGTCATTCTCTCCCATTCATCACATAAAGATTCGGTGTGAATTCCATATTTTTCACACATTACATATCGTGCCGACCCAACTGGTCGGTTCACAGAATCAACCTGAACCAGGGTTGATCGCCCCCTACCTGAGCAACTGGCCCCCATAGTCTGTAGGTGTTGCTTAATCCTCCTTGGATTTTCTGTATCAAGGTTTTCAGCAAGCCTTTACAGACAACCAAATTACTCCACAGTAGGCCGGCGGTGGCGGTTTACCGAGTACCCCACTCACTCGCCCACCTCGACCAATACGACCTGTAAACACCGTTATGATGCCAGCGTACTCGATACAGGGCCCCTATGGAACCTTCAGTTTACTGGAACATATGAGGGTTACCCGCAGGACACTTACTCTTTCCAGTAAAGTTGGGGTTGTTAGATAGTTCCTGAGTGACCAGCGAACTTCCCTTCCAAAAATAAAAAATTACACAAATCACGTCAGAATGTACAAATAGCGTTTGTGACCACTTTACTCTAATGGTATTTAGGTCAGATTACTAACTACTGCACACAATTACGTGTGGTCCAATCGTTCAGTACACGAGCACTATTTGTCATGTACTGAAAGACCAATGGAATCGATGTTTCCGGCCGCGATTCCTTCAGCAAGAGCTTATGGCCTATATGGGTTCTGCACCAACACCCCAGGCGTTGTGCCACTGGACTTTTATAGCGGACCTTTTACCTTACGACCTCCTGGTCTTGTTCCTTATGACCTCCTGGTCTTGTTACCTTATGGTCCGCTATACTCTAATGCTCAAATATTATTTAACCAGGGATGCCTCCCTGGCCACCGTATATGTCACTTACACGTATGTTCCTTGACGAGTACCCGACTTTCCTTTTGGTTCCACCTTAAAGTTATATAAACTTTTGTATACAAAACACACTCACTCAACACATGTACACTTTGTTTCTATATCTATTTCTGCGCAGAAATTGTCTTCAGGCCAAAAGTGTTACCAATTAGGAGCAGGATCTGTTAAACTAAATTTCAGATTTTCCAAAAAATAGATTTGCGTTATTTACCGCGTCGCGTTATCTACCGCTGTGCGTTACTTATCGCTTTTGCGCTAATTATCGCTTTTCGTGACTTGGGCTACGTGGGCGTAACCAGACGCTACGTTGCGTAATGAACGCTGCGTGCGTCTGCCTTTTGGATTGCGTACGCTAGTCTTTGTTAGCGACACGTGTACGCAATGCAAAGGATCCACCGTAACACAATATATTTATTTATCAATGTAGATGATCCCTGATCGTCTACCGCAATCCACACTGACTGCCTTGTATCTCAGACAAACCGTGTGTTTGTTCTATACTTTAACTATTACCTCTAAAATAACAGCAAATCTCTTTTTTAGCACTTTCTATCAACTATAAAAAATTGGCAAACAGGAATAGTGATATACGAAAATGAAACAGAAATGCAGATAAATGTATGCGTACGCAAGACAAAAGAAAAATAAACAGTTTTAAAAGACACAAGCGTTTTGTTCTTACTTCCGGTTACCGGATTCCTTCAGCACTCTTTACCTAAGCGAAGCAGACGCTTATCCCGTCAGCAACTGCGAGACAACCTCCCACCCTTTTGCTGGGGGATAATGTCTGCTGATCTACCTAGTGCAGATGTGAAAAGGACCGGACGAGCCCGCAATTGACAATGCTAAATTCCTTGTCGTGTAAACAACCCTTATGAAGCTAAGAACACTGTACGCTGTTTATTTAAGAAATACCGTAATGATACGCTATTTGCGTAACGATCGCTCAGCCGTAGGCGAGACGCTCAAGCGTCACGTTCGCTCACGGCCCAGTGATCACAGGACACGTTATTAGGTTATGTCTAGGGGAAAGATTCGCTGTAACGTAGCGTACGCTAGAGACCACGAGGAGGTCACCAGCGATGCAGACGCTCACAACACTATACCTTTATGTTAAACCTTATACCGATGAAATACACTGAATACCTTAATGTGAGTACAGGGTGTAAGTGCAACCTTGTGGAACCTGACTATCTACAAAGCTGCATGAGCGTCACCGACGCTCAAATGAACACTTATCACTATAGGAAATACACAGATACTGGTTTAGGTTTCCAAGGCCTATTAACTGTATTATGTCTAATATACTTGTAAAAGGGGATAACAGTACATATGATACACTACAATATAACAGAGACTTCCTAACCACAGAACTAAACAATAAATACAAAAAGACAATACTACACTGACCTAAATGCAATACGATACAATACTATAATACTATAAGGTATTTAAGAGAAAAAGAGGAGAGAGGGAGATAGAGAGAGAGAGAGAGAGAGAGATTGGCTCGCAGAAAGACAATGATTATGGAGAGAACTTACGCACAAAGGGTATGATCGCCAGCGCCTCGATATCCAGCTCCCGATTATCAGCAGATAACCGTTGATGAGAGAGTGAGAGCTGGATGTGGTCGGCCTGCCTATTTATGCTCCACACACAATGCAATCTCCTGGTCCTACAATCCCATTGTCCATTGGCCGAAGGAATTCGGCCCTGCATCATAACAAAAGGTCATAGGGTGATTCATACAGGTGGGCTGTGACGATTTCCAACAGCTCAGGTGGGTGGGAAACTGGGTTTCCCGCCGCATACCTGAGTATGTGCAAATCATAGAAATGGACATAAACTTCTTATGTCCATAACTATTCGCACGAGCGATTAATACGCTCCAAACCAACACCGGAATATTGCTAATCAAATACTCTTCCGATGGGTACCAAACACTGCTGTATGATTCCTGTTAAACCCTTCGTACGATGCAAAGAGGGATTCCTCAGCTCTGGGACATTATACTTTAACCAAACTTACAGAAACTATCAAAGGGATCATGATCTATAAACTACATTAATTGTGAACATTTGTAACTAATGAGTCGCACGCTACGATCACATAAACTCTACCGTAAATGCGCATACTGCGCGTGCGAGTGCACGCTATTGCGGGTATGCGCTTCCACGGGAGAGCGTACGCATGCGCAGCACGGACCAGTGTGCGGTGCAAATATGGCAACGTGCATTGAGACATTTTTCTGACTTTGACACATACTATACAGTACCCATTCACAAACTAAACAGGCCAACATGGAGTACACTGACCAATAACAAGGGGTTGTGAAGATATATTATTGTTGTTAGTTTTTATTCTTCTTAATAATAAATAATAATTATAAATGAGAATCGTTTATATAAAAAAATAACACCAGCCAAGTCAACTATGCAGCTAAGGTTCAAAAGTTCACAATAATGAAATGGAATATAAAGAACAGAGGCTTTCAAAATAGATGCAAGAGCATTATTATTATTTTTATTCAGTGTACTAGATGTTGACATGTTTACTTTGTGACAGAGAACTGTATATATTTATGTGGATAAAATACTATATATTTCTTGATTAAAGAGTGCACCTACATTAAGATGCTGTTTTCTTCAGACTAGTAACTTTTTTATACTGTCAGATTAATTACCCAACACCAGTGTTTCCCAATCAGTCCTCGAGACACCATAACAGCCCAGGTTTAAATATATACATCCTTGAACCCAGATGGTTAAATCCAAATGACTGAAGTACTAAATTAGGCCACTTGTGCTCAAGAATGGATATTCTTAAAACCTGGACAGTTACGGTGCCTTGGGAACCACTGACATAACATCTACCATTATGCTGACATATTCCCATTAGTCACAACTAAAGTTCAGGAACTGTTTATGCTCCACACAGCAACCTTCAGTTTGAGAATCCCACAAACCACCATCACTTCAATGCTACAAAAGACATTTATTGGTTTATCTTCCCCTTTTATCACTTGCTAATATCCAAACAATTCAGGAGCCTAAAGCACTGATTAGACAAACCAGTCCCACATGGCAACACTGTAACAGTCTTTTTATTGTGGGTGTGTGCTTCTGTTTATTACTAAACAATCCAGTTATTTGCAGAGGATGCAGGGAAAAGGAAAACATAAATTCGGCAACAGAAAGCTTGAGTACCCTTGTTAGCATAAATAATCCTATTCTACACACACACACGTACATGTGTACATAAAGAAACACACACACATATATATATATAGATATATATATATACATAAATATATATATATATATATATATACATATACACACAATATAATGTAGTATATATACACGGTATAATAGATAAACTCACTGTCGGCGGCACTCACGGCATCACAAAGAATCGACTAAGCTGTGCCCGGTAAGTCATTTCAGTGTGTGTGTGTGTGTGTGTGTGTGTGTATATGTATATATGTATATATATATATATATACACATACATACATACATACACACACACACGACAATATATTTTTTCCTTCCTGTTCCTCTTAATGTACCCCTCACACCCTCAGTCATTGCCTCCATGTTTGTTCCCCCCTTCTCCTTCATAATCTTACACGATCAACCTAGGAGGGAATCTTACTTATAAATCACAGCGCACTACCTTAACACTAGGTAGCCACTCCTTCCCTGTCACCTTACCCACCACTGATTGGACCTATGTGCCGGTGGTGGAGCTGCACAGGTTGCTGGTACCGGATAAGTACAAGTCTACAGCTTCACCAACAGGTAGCAGGTATGGGAGATGATTCAGTAAGTGACTGGAGCTGGGCAGGATAATTTTGTTTAACATCAAGGAGACAGCACCTGACTGTCAAGTAACGAAGCTGTGCGACGGGACTTCAGGCAGGTTCTTGAAGACGTCGTGGGTTAGTGGTAAAGATTGCAGGGAGAAAGGTGGGGAATAAGAAAAAGGGTCAGTGACTGGCTACAGGAACAGTAAGCAACTAGTGATGGTATCTGGACACTGGGCTACAGCAAAGGGTGAATGGTTCTTACTGCAACAAGGTGTTGCAAGTGAGGAAAACATGCTGACTGGCTGGATAACACAGCATGTCAACTCATGGAAGTAGGTAATACAGTGTTCCATTTCACACATGAACTTGTCACTTGATTGACTTAAAACACATACTGTACATCAGTACCACTAGTCAAGATAACCGTGGACCCATCTGTACATTTACACATTGGAGCATGCGCGAGGTCTTAAACTGCATTCTCTTCAGACACACTTGCCCTGTGCTGGGCGACCCCCCGTATGTTACAGTAATAGATTGTAGCTGTGTGATTTTTCGCACATCTACAACTCATGCTGAATTAGACCCATAGTTCATAACATACCAAATTTGCTGTGCAACTAAAACTATGAAATGCCCATGGTCAGGTGATCCAACCAGAACCATGCCAAAATGGTTGTTTATGAAGTTGCTATAGAGAAAAGCCGTCACACCAAGGAGTACAAAATCAGTCTATATTTTTCTCAATTGAATTTCTGTACAAAATGTATAAAAGAATTTACAAGGACCTGGCAGGTTGTATCATGTATTTACAGTTCTATATGCCTAACAGTCGTTTAGCATCTTCACTTTGAGCCATAAGCGCCTCACTGGCATATTTCTGCAGCAGTTCCATTTTCTTTCTTCGTATTAGCGCTTCCTCAATCTGTACCAAAGGAAATCAATATATAAGCATTACACATGTAAAGAGATGAATATTACACAATTGTAAACCCATAAATATTTCCCAAAGCAGACAAAAATAAATAAATCTGTCAATAAAAAAAAAAAAAAAACAACAAAAAATTAAAAATATACCTGCAACACCCTAACACATTGGTTCCATAATGGGGTGCCATGGGTTGGTGGTCCAGGATCAAATAAAACTATTAATGGTCAATGTGATATGCAAAACCAGTGATAGTGACTGACAATCATAAAAGGGAGTAGCAAAAGCTTAACCCTGTCCACCACCACGTAACTGAACCGAAGGATGACAGATAAGTACAATTTACGTAATTTAGTGTTATTTTTCTGAATTTCTTAATATGAAACATTTGGCCTAGGGGTGCTGTGAAAAGGAGATTTATGGTAAGAACTTACTGTTAAATCTCTTTCTGTGAGGTACACTGGGTTCCACAGGGATAACATCAGGGTGTAGAGTAGGATCTTGATCTGAGGCACCAACAGGCTAAAGCTTTGACTGTTCCCAAGATGCTAAGCGCCGCCCCTGTGCACAGGAGCTCAGTTTTGTTAACCAGTCCAATGCAGTAGCAGGCAAAGGATGACAACTGTTAGTAGCCACGTACACCACATTCTCACGACAGGAGAAGGTATCAGTGGCTAATGCCATACAAACCCAAAGAAGCTAAGTGCGTCAGGGTGGGCGCCCTGTGGAACCCAGTGTACCTCGCAGAAAGATTTAACAACGGTAAGTTCTTACCATAAATCTCCTTTTCTGCAGCGGGGTACACTGGGTTCCACAGGGATAACATCGGGGATGTCCTAAAGCAGTTCCTCATGGGAGGGGACGCACTGTAGCGGGCATAAGAACCCGGCGTCCAAAGAAAGCATCCTGGGAGGCGGAAGTATCGAAGGCATAGAACCTTATGAACGTGTTCACTGAGGACCACGTAACCGTCTTGCACAATTGGTCAAGGGTCGCACTACGGCGTGCTGCCCAACAAGCTTCAACAGACAGAGTAGAATGGGCTTTGATGGTAGCAGGAGCTGGAAGGCCAGCCTGTACATAAGCATGTGCAACCACCATTCTAATCCATCTGGCCAAGGTCTGCTTATTCGCAGGCCAGCCACGTTTGTGAAAACCAAAAAGGACAAAGAGAATCAGAATTCCGAATCTGTCCTCTTCACATAGAAACGGAGAGCCCGTATCACGTCCAAAGACCGCTCTTTGGATGACAATTCAGGAGAGATAAAAGGCCGGAACCACAATCTCTTGGCTAAGGTGGAAAGAAGACACCACCTTAGGTAGATAACCAGGGCATGTCCGAAGAACTGCTCGGTCACGGTGAAAAATCAGAAAGGGAGACCGACAGGATAAGGAACCCAAATCTGAAATAGCCAGCAGAAATAAAACCTTAAAAGTAAGCCACTTAAGGTCCGCAGACTCAAGAGGTTCAAACGGAGACTCTTGTAAGACCTCCAGAACCACCGACAAATCCCATGGAGCCACAGGCGGGACATAGGGAGGTTGAATCCGCAACACACCCTGAGTGAATGTATGAACATCAGACAGAGTCACAAGTTTTCTCTGAAACCAAACAGACAAGGCAGAAATATGAACCTTGAGGGAGGCCAAACGAAGGCCCAAGTCCAGGCCATGTTGCAGGAAGGCCAAAAGTTTGGCCGTACTACACTTGTAAGCGTCATGATTGTTAGCTGCGCACCAAGCACAGTAAGAATTCTAGATCCTATGATAAACCCAAGCAGAAGCCGGTTTCCAGGCCTTCAACATGGTTAGAATGACCACCTCAGAAAATCCTTTGGCCCTCAGAACTGACTCTTCAAGAGCCACGCCGTCAAAGCCAGCCGGGCCAAACCCTGGTATACACAAGGGCCCTGAATGAGGAGGTCTGGGCCTTGCGGAAGTAGAAGGGGACGCTCTATCGAGAGACCCTGTAGGTCGGAGAACCAATGCCGTCTGGGCCACGCTGGAGCGATCAGAAGCAGGATTCCTCCTTCTTGTTTGAATTTCCTTATCACCCTGGGCAGAAGTGACACCGAAGGGAACACGTACCGCAGCCGAAAGTTCCATGGAATTGCCAGTGCGTCCATGAATGCTGCTTGAGGATCCGTTGTCCTTGCTCCGAAGACCGGAACCTTGTGATTGTGTCGAGACCCCATCAGGTCTACGTCTGGTAGGCCCCACTTGTCCACTAGGAGTTGAAATACTTCTGGATGGAGGCTCCACTCTTCGGCGTGTACGTCCTGACGACTGAGGAAGTCCGCTTCCCAGTTTGGGACCCCCGGAATGAACACTGCCGATATGGCTGGCAGATGGCGTTCCACCCACTGAAGAATCTTTGACACTTCCATCGTTGCCATGTGGCTTTGAGTGTCGCCTTGATGATTTATGTACGCCACCGTGGTGTCGTTGTCCGACTGTACTTGAACAGGCCTGTTCTGTATCAGATGCTGGGCCAGGTTCAGAGCATTGAACACCGCCCGCAATTCCAGAATGTTTATCAGGAGGAGAGACTCCTCCTTGGTCCACCGACCCTGAGGGGAGTGTTGCTCCAACACCGCGCCCCAACCCCTCAGACTGGCATCCGTCGTCAGAAGGACCCAGTTGGAGATCCAGAAGGGACAACCCCTGCTCAATCGTTGGTCCTGGAGCCACCAGCTCAGTGACCGACGAACCTCCGGAGACAATGAGAACACGTGAGACCTGATCCGGTGAGGCAGGCCGTCCCACTTGGCAAGAATCAATCTCTGCAGAGTGCGGGAATGAAATTGAGCGTACTCCACCATATCGAAAGCAGACACCATGAGGCCTAGTACTTGCATCGTCGAGTGAATCGACACTTGTGGTCGAGAAAGGAAGCATTGAATTCTGTCCTGAAGGTTCAGGACCTTATCCTGAGACGAGAACAACCGCTGGTTGTGAGTGTCCAACAATGCCCCCAGGTGCACCATGCACTGAGCAGGGACCAGGGAAGCTTTCTTCCAGTTGATAAGCCACCCGTGGGCTTTCAGAAACTGGGCTTTCAGAAACTGGACTGTCAGATCCAGAGGACGGAGGAAAATGTCTGGGGAATTCGCCAGGATAAGCAGGTCGTCCAGATACGGTAGGATCCTGACACCCTGACGGCGGAGTAAATCTGTCATTACCACCATAACCTTTGTGAAGACTCGCGGAGCCGTGGTCAAACCGAAAGGTAAAGCCCAAAATTGATAATGGAGGTTGCCAATAGCAAACCGCAGGTACTGCTGATGCGACATGGCAATCAGCATATGGAGGTAAGCATCCTGTATGTCCAGGGAGACCATATAGTCCCCAGGCTCCAAAGCCAGAACAATAGAGCAAAGAGTTTCCATACGAAACTTGAAGACTCTCACAAATTTGTTTAAGGACTTGAGGTTGAGAATGGGCCAGGAGGAACCATTTGGTTTCGGGACTAGGAACAGCGGTGAATAGTATCGCTTGCCTCTCTGAGCCAGAGGCACCTGTACTACCACTCCTGTGTAGGAGGGAGATTGAACCACCAAATGAAGAGTTTTTGCCTTCACCTGATCCGGAGGGATGTCCGTCAGGCAAAATTGATGAGGGGGACGATTCTTGAAGGATATGCCGTATCCGTGAGTGACCACTTCCTGCACCCAGGTGTCAGATGTGGTTACCATTCCTGGGTAAACCTTAGAAGTCGTCCTCCCACCCTGGGATCCCCCAGGGGGAGGCCCGTCCCGTCATGCAGTAGGCTTGTCTGATTTGGAAGCAGGCTATCGGGCAGCCCAGGCATGTTTAGGTTTGGGCTTAGTGGTTTTGGAAGTGCGAGCCGGTTTCGTGTATGCTTGACACTCTGCTTTACCTGGAGGACGAAAGGATTGAAAGGAAGTACTCTTAACCTTCGGGACCAAAGGAGCAGTACTAGGAAGACACGCCGTCTTAGCAGAAGCCAAGTCAACCACAATCTTGTTGAGATCCTCACCAAAAAGAATGTCTGCCTTAAAAGGGAGCACTTCCAGGGTTTTCTTAGAGTCCAGATCCACAGACCAGGAACGTAACCAGAGAATCCGACGAGCCAAAATGGACGTAGTAGAAGTATTGGCCGCCAGAATACCGGCATCAGAAGCCGCCTCCTTAATGTAATGAGATGCTGTGACAATATACGAGAGACATTGTCTAGCATGATGAGAAAAATTGGACGGCAGCTCTGCTTCCACCTCCTGAGCCCACGCTTCGATAGCTTCTGCAGCCCAAGTAGCTGCAATAGTGGGTCGATGCACAGCTCCTGCGAGGGTGTAAATAGCTTTTAAGCAACCCTCCACACGCATATCCGTCGGTTCTTTCAGAGAGGTGACAGTAGTTACAGGCAGAGCAGAGGACACCACCAGCCGCGCCACTTGCGAATCCACCGGCGGTGGCGTTTCCCAATTCTTACTTAGCTCCGCAGCGAGGGGATAGCGAGCCAGCATCTTCTTGTGAGGTGTGAATTTCTTTCCTGGATTTTCCCAGGATTCCTGACGTATGTCAACTAAGTGGTCAGAATGAGGTAAAACTTGTTTAATAACCTTCTGATGTTTAAATCTATTTGGTTTCTTAGAGGTAACAACAGGTTCTGGGTCATCATCAATTTGAAGAATCAGCCTGATAGCCTCCAATAGGTCAGGAACATCCACCTGTGAAACAGATTCCCCATCAGAAGCATCTGGATCAATGTCTGAGGGGTCAGTATATACGCCATCTTCATCAGACGAAGTGTCTGGAATATGGGTGGATTGTGAGGAAGTAATGGCCCGCTTAGAGGACCCCTTGGGCTTAGGTGGACGAGGGTTAGGTTTTTGTTTGTTCAGTGAGTGGTTCAATTGCTGTAACTGAGTGGAAAGATGATCTGCCCATGGTGGATTAACAGCAGGGACAATATGTGGCTGTACCGGCACGTGAGTTCCCATAGGGGGCGTAAGTCTAGTTACCAATGTATTCAGTAAAGTAGAGAAAGTAGCCCAAGGTAGGTCATTACGGACCCCGTTGCTAAGGCCCTACTGGGGCGTAGCGAATCCCCAGAACCTGAACCCTCTGCTGCTATGTTTTCCTCTAAAGTGTCTGCAGAGTCACCACCACACATTGTGGGATCAGACACAGCACCGTTTCCCCTTGAAACTGACATATCTGAAAGCGTAAACACAGTACAATATCAGCAGTATAATGCCTTACCAAGAACCACCAGTACAGTGTGACAGCACAAACAGAGGATTCAAGGCATACAGTGACTGAAAATCACAGAGAAAAATACACAATGGGGGTCATTTCGAGTTGTTCGCTCGTTGCCGATTTTCGCTATATTGCGATTAGTCGCTTACTGCGCATGCGCAAGGTTCGCAGAGCGCATGCGCTTAGTTATTTTACACAAAAGTTAGGTATTTTACTCACGGCATTACGAGGATTTTTCATCGTTCTGGTGATCGTACTGTGATTGACAGGAAGTGGGTGTTTCTGGGCGGAAACTGACCGTTTTCTGGGAGTGTGCGAAAAAACGCTGGCGTTTCTGGGAAAAACGCGGGAGTGTCTGAAGAAACGGGGGAGTGTCTGGGCGAACGCTGGGTGTGTTTGTGACGTCAAACCAGGAACAAAACTGACTGAACTGATCGCAATGTAGGAGTAAGTCTGGAGCTACTCAGAAACTGCTAAGAAATTTCTATTCGCAATTCTGCTAATCTTTCGTTCGCAAATCTGCTAAGCGAAGATACACCCCCAGAGGGCGGCGGCTTAGCGTGTGCAATGCTGCTAAAAGCAGCTAGCGAGCGAACAACTCAGAATGAGGGCCAATAAGTATATCCTGTGAAACACCTATGCTAAATAATGACCCTGGCGCATTTAGCCCCCCTCAGGGTAAAGAATATAGGGATAGCAATCTGAGTGAGATACACAGAGTAGAAATCACACAGCAGCTACATGCACACACAGTCACATATACAATGCAGACATTATGACAAACAATAAAACTGCACTGGACTAGCAATACTAAGTAATACTAAGTAAAGCTATACAGAGTAATAGATATAACAATGCACAGTAAAGACTGGATGTATATCACAGGGTACTTGTACTACATAACTGAAGTACTGCACCTTTTCTTAACTAACACTGTCAACAGACATGTAGAATACTTAAGTCTCCTGTAAAATGCACAGCGCTGATAATGCAGGCGGCATTACAGAGGAGGCTTTGCCCAAACAGTCCCAGGATCAGCTCAGCATGTGAAGATGGCACCCAAACACTGACAGGGAGAGAGAGAGATGCAGCTCCAGGGTGGGAACATTTACTCTAAATGGCGCCCTGGGGCTGGAGGAGGGGCTACAGGTCAGAGCCTTATCCCCTTGCTGGACTTCACCACCGGGTACTGTGGGTCATATGAAAACGTTTTTTAGTAAAACCGACCTGTGCCCCTGCCCTGGTGAGTATAGTGGGGTCCCTGTACTAACACAGTGTCCACGCCAGCACGCGCGGCCCACCTTCTAACGGCCACGCTGGATCTCGATTTCCAGCGGGACCCGCCTGGGGGACCCTCTTACCTCCTCCCTGAATTCGGCCACGCGATCCCGGAGAGCTGCGGCTGGTGTGTGTGCCTGAAGTAGAGAACCGGAGCCTCCGCTGTAAGTACCCGGCAACCAGGGACACGGGAGTATACAGCGCCGCTGGGGAAGGTGAGGGAGCTGCAGCAGGAGACGTCAGAATGACATCTAGTACAGACAGTGCCTCTGCTGCAGCCCTTGAAGTCTTCAATCTTCACTTTTAAAAGCTCTTTTCAGGAGTGCTCCCTGTTAGCTGCCTGCACTGCAGGCACCAACTTACAAACTGAGCTCCTGTGCACGGAGGCGAGGTTATAGAGGAGGCGGCACTGAGCATCTTGGGAACAGTCAAAGCTTTAGCCTGTTGGTGCCTTGTATCAAGATCCTACTCTACACCCCGATGTTATCCCTGTGGAACCCAGTGTACCCCGCTGCAGAAAATTGTTGATACTACAGGGTGGTGTGATTCAAGATAGTTTGGGAACCACTGCCCTAAAGGGGGGTACACACGGAGAGATAAGTGCTTAAATTCTAACTAATCTGACTAGATTGCTTAGAATTTCTGTTAAGGACTGATCTCTCCGTGTGTACCCCCCACAGCGATAGCGATGAGCGGCCCCGCGCGTCACTATCGCCAATGCTAGATTGCCCTGCATGCAGGCTCAATCTAACATCGCTCATTTCACCCGCTGGGTGAAATGAGCACCCCCCCCGTCCGTCCGTCCCCCTCACTCAGCACACATCGCGCTGTGCTGAGCGGTCTGTGTTAACATCGCTCAGCACACATCTATCCCGTCAGTACTGGCCTTAACAGAATGCTACTGTACCTATATTATGCTAATAGGATCAAGATGGTAGTACAGATCTGGGCAATTGGGCTGATTGTTTAATTTCAGAATGTGTGTTCAACGTGGCTACAAATTGGTGGACAAAATGGACTGCCCAAAAAAATCAGTGGTGAGGACCTATACCTAGCTCCCTCTGGGCTCCATTATTGTATGCAGTCAATTGCCACAAAAACAAACCATAATAGCAGCAATTGACACTGTTCAACTGCAATTCTTAATGGATTTCAATATTTATATAGTGGTAGCTGGAGTTCTAAACACAGTATTTTTATGTTTATTTGTTCTAAAATCTACTAAATTGTCCCAAAAGATCAGATGATTCCACCCAATCCCTCATCCATTCTGATATTCTTTGAATGATGAAATAGTGAAGATGAAAAAAAATAAAAAATACTGCCTAAATTTAAAAGTTTAGCATACAAAAAAAAAATAAAAAATATAAAACCTCTTTCACAGATTAAAAAAAATATATACCTTTAGCAAAACTAGGAATAATTATAAACAATGGGATTATAAAATAATAATAATAAAAAAAAGTTAAACACTCCATACGCACATTTAAAAGTTTTGTTTAGGGTTGGCCAGAGGCTGATGGGGAGGGGGAGACAGTGTTTCCTTCATCAATGGCAAGCAACAATGGTCGTGCCCGATGGTGAAACAAATGCTTTTTTTTTTTACACATGTGCTATGCACAAACCATCAATGATCTAGGACTTCTGACCCATGGTTTAAAACCAGTGATGGTTTAACCGTCGATGGTCACCACTAAATAAGTTTGCCACAGAACTCCACTTTAGTCATTACATTCCACGTCCTAAAATATTTACCTAGAACAAAGTATTATCAGAGCATATATTTACATAGTGAATTACTGATAAATTGCCAAAAATTAAGCAATAAAAAAAAAAAAAAGCAGATTATTTTTTGTAAAAATAAAGTCATAAGAACAAGGATATTGACAGAACTTCTGAAAATAAAAGACCGAGTTAGTATTAGGACAAAAGATGCTAAAATGTTTTAACTCTCAAAACGGAAACACACAATTCACAAAACAAATCTCCAATTCACATGCAGATTAAAAAAACAACAGACTAATACCCCTTTCAGAAATGTGACCCAGAAATTTACCAGGTGTAGCAGCTGGCAAATTCCCGGGTCTCAGTTCCGTGACCCTGATAGGGAGCAGAGTTGGGGACATGGGACTTACTCCCAGGTTGTGTACTTTCACACATGCAGAAATCCCATGTTGATGCATGTTCACGTGCATAAACCCGGGATTTAACTGCATATCTGAAAGGAGTGTAAAAAGGTCAAAGGGTCTACACAAAGGTGTATACACAAAAGAGAAAGCCCCATAAAAAGGCACTTATGGCATACAGAGCCCCAGCAGTTCTCTGGGGAGGCTGCTCTCCTCCCTTACGCACAAAGACATAATACAAAGTAGAACAGTGCTATAGACTCAAATACCATAAATGAAAAAATAAGATTTTAAACCTACCGGTAAATCTTTTTCTCGTAGTCCGTAGAGGATGCTGGGGACTCCGTAAGGACCATGGGGATAGACGGGCTCCGCAGGAGACATGGGCACTTTAAGAAAGACTTTAGGTATGGGTGTGCACTGGCTCCTCCCTCTATGCCCCTCCTCCAAACCTCAGTTAGAGCAACTGTGCCCAGAGGAGACCGACAGTACGAGGAAAGGATTTTTGTTAATCCAAGGGCAAGATTCATACCAGCCACACCAATCACACCGTATAACTTGTGATATACTAACCAGTTAACAGTATGAAAACAACATAGCATCAGTCCAAGACCGATGAAAACTATAACATAACCCTTATGTAAGCAAAACTATATACAAGTATTGCAGAAGTAGTCCGCACTTGGGACGGGCGCCCAGCATCCTCTACGGACTACGAGAAAAAGATTTACCGGTAGGTTAAAAATCTTATTTTCTCTTACGTCCTAGAGGATGCTGGGGACTCCGTAAGGACCATGGGGATTATACCAAAGCTCCCAAAACGGGCAGGAGAGTGCGGATGACTCTGCAGCACCGATTGAGCAAACAGGAGGTCCTCCTCAGCCAGGGTATCAAACTTATAGAACTTTGCAAAGGTGTTTGAACCCGACCAAGTAGCAGCTCGGCATAGTTGTAGTGCTGAGACCCCTTGGGCAGCCGCCCAAGACGAGCCCACCTTCCTAGTGGAATGGGCCTTAACCGAATTTGGTAACGGCAATCCAGCCGTTGAATGCGCCTGCTGAATCGTATTACAGATCCAGCGAGCAATAGTCTGCTTTGAAGCAGGGGCGCCAACCTTGTTGGCTGCATATAGGACAAACAGTGCTTCTGTTTTTCTGACACTAGCCGTTCTGGCCACGTAAATTTTCAAAGCCCTGACTACATCAAGGGACTCGGAATCCTCCAGGTCTCGCGTAGCCACAGGCACCACAATAGGTTGGTTCATATGAAAAGATGACACCACCTTAGGCAAGAATTGAGTACGGGTCCGCAATTCCGCTCTATCCATATGGAAAACCAGATAGGGGCTTTTATGAGACAAAGCCGCCAATTCCGGCACTCGCCTAGCCGAAGCCAAGGCTAATAACATGACCACCTTCCAAGTGAGATATTTTAACTTCACCGTTTGAAGTGGTTCAAACCAGTGCGACTTAAGGAAACTCAACACCACGTTAAGGTCCCAAGGCGCCACCGGAGGTATAAAAGGAGGCTGAATATGCAGCACTCCCTTCACAAAAGTCTGTATTTCTGGGAAAGAAGTCAATTCTTTTTGAAAGAAAATGGATAAGGCCGAAATCTGAACCTTAATGAAGCCTAATTTTAGGCCCAAATTCACTCCAGTCTGTAGGAAGTGAAGGAAACGGCCCAGATGGAATTCTTCCGTAGGAGCATTCCTGGCCTCACACCAAGAAACATATTTTCGCCATATATGGTGACAATGTTTAGCTGTCACGTCCTTCCTAGCCTTTATCAGCGTAGGAATGACCTCATCCGGAATGCCTTTTCCCGCTAGGATCCTGCGTTCAACCGCCATGCCGTCAAACACAGCCGCGGTAAGTCTTGGAACAGACAGGGCCCCTGTTGCAACAGGTCCTGTCATAGAGAAAGAGGCCACGGATCTTCTGTGAGCATTTCCAGCAGATCCGGATACCAGGTCCTTCGTGGCCAATCTGCAACAATGAGAATTGTTCTCACTCCTCTTTTTCTTATTATTCTCAACACCTTGGGTATGAGAGGAAGAGGAGGAAACACATAGACTGACTGGAACACCCACGGTGTCACTAGGGCGTCTACAGCTACCGCCCGAGGGTCTTTTGATCTGGCGTAATACCTCTGTAGCTTTTTGTTGAGGCGGGACGCCATCATGTCTATCTGGGGCAGTCCCTACTGACTTGCAATCTGTACGAAGGCTTCCTGATGAAGTCTCCACTCTCCTGGATGCAGGTCGTGTCTGCTGAGGAAGTCTGCTTCCCAGTTGTCCACTCCTGGAATGAACACTGCTGTCAGTGCGCTTACATGATATTCCGCCCAGCGAAGAATCCTGGCGGCTTCCGCCATTGCCACTCTGCTCCTTGTGTCGCCTTGGCGGTTTACATGAGCCACTGCGGTGATGTTGTCTGACTGGATCAGAACTGGTTGGTCGCGAAGTAAGGTCTCCGCTTGACGTAGGGCGTTGTATATGGCCCTCAGTTCCAGGATGTTGATGTGAGGACAAGTCTCTTGACTTGACCAAAGACCTTGGAAGTTTCTTCCCTGTGTGACTGCTCCCCAACCTCGGAGGCTCGCGTCCGTGGTCACCAGGATCCAGTCCTGAATGACGAACCTGCGGCCTTCTAGAAGGTGAGCACTCTGCAGCCACCACAGGAGATACACCATGGTTCTGGGGGACAGGGTGATCAACTGATGAATTTGTAGATGTGACCCGGACCACTTGTCCAGTAGGTCCCATTGGAAAGTCCTCGCATGGAACCTGCCGAAGGGAATGGCTTCATATGATGCCACCATCTTTCCCAGGACTCGAGTGCATTGATGCACTATCACCTGTTTTGGCTTCAATAGGTTCCTGACCAGAGTCATGAGTTCCTGAGCTTTTTCTATCAGAAGATAAACCCTCTTCTGGTTTGTATCCAGAATCATGCCCAAGAAGGTCAGACGAGTCGTAGGAACCAACTGCGACTTCGGGATATTGAGAATCCAGCAGTGTTGCTGTAACACCTTCAGTGAAAGTGAGACGCTGTTCAGCAACTGCTCTCTGATCCCGCTTTTATGAGGAGATCATCCAAGTACGGGATAATTGTGACACCCTGCTTGCGCAGGAGCACCATCATTTCCGCCATTACCTTGGTGAAAATTCTCAGGGCCGTGGAAAGCCCAAACGGCAACGTCTGAAATTGGTAATGACAATCTCAGATACGCCTGATGAGGTGGACACATGGGAACATGAAGGTACGCATCCTTTATGTCCAGAGATACCATAAAATCCCCCCCTTCCAGGCTGGCGATGACCGCCCTGAGCGATTCCATCTTGAACTTGAACCTTTTCAAGTATAGGTTCAGGGATTTTAAATTTAAAATGGGTCTGACCGAACCGTCCGGTTTCGGGACTACAAACAGGGTTGAGTATTATCCCCTCCCTTGTTGAAGTAGGGGAACCTTGACCACCACCTGTTGAAGATACAATTTGTGAATTGCATTTACCATTATCTCCCTTTCTGGGGAAGAAGACAGCAGGGCCGATCTGAAAAACCGGCGAGGAGGCACCTCTTCGAATTCCAGCTTGTAACCCTGAGAAACAATTTCTATTGCCCAGGGATCCACCTGTGAGCGAACCCAGATGTGGCTGAAAATTCGAAGACGTGCCCCCACTGGGGCGGACTCCCTTAGCGGAGCCCCAGCGTCATGCGGTGGATTTTGTAGAGGCCTGGGAGGACTTGTGTTCCTGGGAACTAGCTGTGTTGTGCAGCTTCTTCCCTCTGCCCTTACCTCTGGCAAGAAAGGACGCACCTCGTATTTTCTTGTTTTTCTGTGACCGAAAGGACTGCATCTGATAATGTGGTGCTTTCTTAGGTTGTGAGGGAATAAAAGGCAAACATTTTGATTTACCAGCTGTAGCTGTGGAGACCAGGTCCGAGAGACCTTCCCCAAACAATTCCTCACCCTTGTAAGGTAAAACCTCCTTATGCCTCTTTGAGTCGGCATCACCTGTCCATTGCCGGGTCCATAGGACTCGTCTAGCAGAAATCGACATAGCGTTGATTCTAGAACCCAGTAGGCCAATGTCTCATATATAAAACAGCATCGTTAATATGACCCCGGGTCAATAAAATGGTACCCTTATCCAGGGTATCCATTTCCGTCGATAATGTACCTATCCACGCTGCTACCGCGCTACAAACTCCAGCCGACACTATTGCCGGTCTGAGTAAGGTACTAGAATGTGTGTAAATGGACTTTAAGGTAGCCTGCTGTTTGCGATCAGCAGGATCCCTGAGGGTAGCCATATCTTGGAATAGCAGCTTTACTCTTTTGGATAAGCGTGTCCACGCTTTTTACATCCCTTGGGGAAGATTCTCACCGTATCCTGTCCTTAGCGGGAAAGGATATGCGCTAAGAATCCTTTTGGGAATCTGCAGTTTCTTGTCTGGAGATTCCCAAGCCTTTTCAATAACTCGTTCATGAGATGGGGGAAAGGTTACCTCAGGTTTCTTTACCCTATACATGTGTACCCTCGTGTCAGGGACAGGGGGTTTCTCTGTGATTTGCAAAACATCTTTTATTACAATAATCATATATTGAATACTATTTGCCAATTCTGGCTGTAACTTTGCATCATCGTAGTCGACACTGGAGTCAGAATCCATGTCGGCGTCAGTGTCTACTATTCTGGATAGTGGGCGCTTTTGAGACCCCGGAGGTCCCTGTGACACAGGGGAAAGGCAGGGTTTGACGCCTGTACATTCCCTAGACTCAGTGCAATAAATTCACATTAGCACTAAAACATTCCACATATCCAACCAGTCAGGTGTCTGTGTTGCCAACGGAGACACCACAGTCATTAACTCCACCTCCTCCCTACGAGAGCCTTTTACCTCAGACATGCCGACACGCGTACCGACACACCAAAACACTCAGGGAATCCTCTTATCTGAAGAGTTCCCCCACAAGGCCCTTTGGAGAGACAGAGAGAGAGTATGCCAGCACACACCCGGCGCTATATGACCCAGGAAAAAAACACACAATATGTTTACCCAGATAGCGCTGTAATCTTTATTTTTTGCGCCAAATTATGTGCCCCCCCCTTCTTTAAAACCCTCTTTCACTGTGGATAAGCAGGGGAGAGTCCGGGGAGCTTCCTCTCAGCGCTGTGCTGTGGAGAAAATGGCGCTGGTGAGTGCCCCCTCAGCGGCAGGCTTCTGTCCCGCTAAAATATATAAAAAACTGGCTGGGGCTCTTTATATATACAGTGCCTAGCTGTATATATCTTCTTTTGCCAGAAATTGAGGTTATATTGCTGCCCAGGGCGCCCCCCCCTGCGCCCTGCACCCTTACAGTGACTACCGTTTGTGTGTGCTGTGTGGGAGCAATGGCGCACAGCTTAACTGCTGTGCGTTACCTCAGTGAAGATCTGAAGTCTTCTTTCTTCTCATACTCACCCGGCTTCTATCTTCCGGCTCTGTGAGGAGGACAGCGGCGCGGCTCCGGGACGAACTCCAGGGTGAGACCTGTGTTCCGACTCCCTCTGGAGCTAATGGTGTCCAGTAGCCTAAGAAGCAGAGCCTTGAAACTCACAGAAGTAGGTCTGCTTCTCTCTCCTCAGTCCCACGATGCAGGGAGTCTGTTGCCAGCAGTGCTCCCTGAAAATAAAAAACCTAACAAATATACTTTCTTTCAGGAAACTTAGGAGAGCTCCCTGTAATGCACCCAGTCTCCTCTGGGCACAGTATCAAACTGAGGTCTGGAGGAGGGGCATAGAGGGAGGAGCCAGTGCACACCCATACCTAAAGTCTTTCTTAAAGTGCCCATGTCTCCTGCGGAGCCGGTCTATCCCCATGGTCCTTACGGAGTCCCCAGCATCCTCTAGGACGTAAGAGAAATATTGCTGAATAAATGTATCAGCTGTAGCGTTATGCTGCAATTGGACATTTTAGAAACTATCTAAGCTCAAACTGTGTGTCACGGCACCCACGCACACACAGGGGTGCTGCGTCTGGGAGGTCAGTGTGGTCCGTGTTGGAAGGAAGGAAGGAAGGAAGGAAGGAAGGAAGGAAGGAAGGAAGGAAGGAAGGAAGGAAGGAAATCCACCGATAACCCAATGAACTGCATTGGTGATCGTGCCTGTGTGTGGACGGAGCTGAAGCTTCAAGTACCTGATTGTGATTGGGGGCATGTTGTAGCAGTGCTCAGTTATGATGTATTGCCCTGCCACATCTCATCTTTCTCTCCAATGCAGCTGCAGGACAATGACAAAATTACAGGGGGAGCAATTGGAAGCGCCACCAATCAGGACCCAGAGCTAGCAGCATTGTGCACTATAATCATTCTGGTCTCTGTTTCCATAGGAGCGCAGCTCCTCCTGTGTACATGCTGCACTCCATGTGATGTGATTCTTCTCCAGTGGTGTTACAATCTCCGCAGTCCTGCTCTGCCCCATCTTCTTATGGTAAATCACTGCACAGCTCCCTAATCTCTCCCTGGCTAATGTATGTATGTTATCGGGCGCAATAGAACAATCGAATTCCGCCCACTGAGACTCAAGGTGTGTACACACCTATGCGATCCCCGGCTGATCGGGTTAATGCTCCCGATCAGCTGGGCAGTGTGTAATGAGCCGTGACCTCCTGCAATATCGGGAGAGTGGGCTGCAGAGTGTACAGCTGTGTACCCACCTTTACATTCTGTAGCCCACAGATCTTCCAGTGAGAACACACTAGGATCAGGAGATCAGAGTAATGCTACACTCACTGTGGGGTAAATGTATGAAGCAGTGATAAGATTGGAGAAGTGTGCCATAGCAACCAGTTTGAAGTAACCATTTATCAAGTGCATTCTATAACACTAAGTAGCAGCTGATTGGTTGCCATGGCACACTTATCACTGCTTGATACAGCTACCCCACAGATGTGTCCCCAGTACCTGAACAGTAGCATATGCCATTTTCCTAATCTGTTCAATTCCCTTATTTAGGGGCACAGTTATAGGATTCTAATCAGCAACTTGCAGCCTTGTTCTGCTACATATCGTTCTTCGGTTCTGGGATAGTTACAAGAACTTTATAACATCTTGCGGAATTGGTCTGGTAAAGATATTCATCAGATCCCACTTACTTCTAAACAAGACGTTTGCTGTTGTTATATTATCATTCTCAATACAGAATTACCACAGGTCTTCCTTACAAGTCCAGCACTATTACTTTTAAGCAGAACAGTATTTAGAGGGATACGTCTAAGATGGATTTAGGTTTAACGTTTTCATTAATGATATTTACTTACAGCAATTCCCGAACGTATACATTTTACTGAACAATTGCGTATATTTTTACGGTTTTTGGAACTATAGCACTTCTCTCTGTTCCCATACATAGGGGCAGGTAAATGAAGTTATATGGTGGAGGAGGTTATAATGTTTACATGAATTTGCTTGGATTATACATTACCTCTTTTTGTGACGGTACAGGAACATGGGCAATAAATTTCTGCTCTCCCTCTTCTCTCTCCTTCTCACTGTCACTGTCTTCTCCAGACTGAAAGAGACAAAACGCCATACTGGTCATTAATGGGCACAAAATGATTTAAGGATTTCCATAAATGACTACTTGAACCAGATAGCCGGTGAACAGATGTCCTTTAAAATTTAATTTTCAAAGCAACAACCCACATTCTGACCAAGCTTGAAAACCACACAGACTGACACGTTATCAGGTAACTGTGGAAGTCCTATGGAAGGGACCCTAGTTATTGTAAAGTGGCAAATGCATTCTAAAAGAGCAATAGTAAATTGTTCTGCAAATAGAAATCATGTCCTAGTATACACAAAAAAAAAATAAAAAAAAATCCCACAGTACCTGTAGCCTAAAATAAAACTATTGGACATATTTGAAAGGTACAGATATTGCACAACTCAGACCAATAAACAAGAAGTATAAACATTGCAGGTGGACATGCAGCAATTTGATAATCATTGTGTGGGGTCATATCACAACTTGTTCCAAGTCACATCCTGCCCTTATCACACGCATCACATACTGCCCAGGTCACATGACCTGTATCACGCTCACAACACATGAAGCCTCTGGGCTGTCTCTCTATGAACACAAGTTACAACAGGATAACAGAGAGCCAAGTTTGTACTTGGGGAAATGCATCTCTATAGCCAGTTAAAAGATATACATCTTGTCCTGGCTGGATAGAGAAGTCTGACAAAACAATTTTAAATGATCAGATCCAGGGATATATACTATAGTGCCCAAACACATTGATCGATATTTAAGGAAACTGTACTTTTGAGCAGGGAACTCTGGAGGGTGAATGGATGGTCTAGGGGTAGTAATCCAAAATGTTAAATTAATTTCTAGTACAGCTTAGATAAGGGAAACACGTCTGCTTGCAGGATGTAGGTTATGTGACCAGCGGTCAGAAGACTGCCGGTAACAATACCCATGGCTACATCACAAACCCCCTACATGGCGACTAGCAGGGACTATTCCCACTCGTGGGTGTCCACCACACCCATGGAGTGGGAACAGAACCTGTGTTAAGCACAGCTCGCCACCGAGCCCGTAAGTGGCTTTGTTGCGCTAGCCCCCGCCCCGGTATTCTGCAGCCGGGATCCCGAGGTCGGTATGCTGACCGCCGGGATCGCCAGCACCGGCAACGCATACCCCACCCCTGCTTGCGTGGAATTTCCTATTTTGTCATTAACTTTACATCAGTTTTCATAAATGTCCCCCCATTACAGTCACCTGCTTGGTATAGATGAAAGGCAAGTTGGGTGATGCACATTACCAAAATAGACGGTTGCGAGAAATCATGTCATCAGTATATTAGGGCTTGCATAATTATACATTAGGTAAGGCTGCATGGGCCTTGAGCACAGAGTCCTATTGGCTTGTATGCTGTGCTGCTGGCAAATATGAGGATACCAGGCCTAGCTGGGTTGAGTACAAGGATGGTTAGTTATGCTGCACTCAGACTTATTTCTATGTGAATTAACTTACGGTCAGTGATCTATAAATGAATACAGAATGGGTATGTGTGTGACAAGTTTTTTTTTTTAGGTGCAATATATGTGACAATTGAACAATGAATATAAACACGACAGTTAAATGGTGTGATCATCAAGCAAACAAAAAAAAATTGTCCAATTTAAGTTCATAAGAGATATAGTGCATTTAAATTCAAAGTAACAATGTCAGGTTTGGATTCCGGCGAGATAACAGTTCTTGCAAGGGTGGAGGTTATCTTCAGTGGGGTAGGAATGGTTTTGGTTTTGGGGGTGGGTGGCGTGGGTGGCGTGGGTTCCGTGCTGGAGGGCCGTACCCTCCAGTCTCTGCAGAACTTACTCCTCCGAAGTACAGGATGTGTGTTTCCAGTCCAACCTCTTGGAAGGTTAAGGTAGGACACTGAGCTACTGAGGGAACTATTCGCAAGCCCCACCACGGCGAGCGTACATTCCCACAGCACACCGCCACCCCTAACAGAGCCATAAGAAAGAAGAGTGGAGAGTACTAAGCCAGCGTCCCGACTAGCGGGTCGCAGGCCATTATGGCGGCATGAGGGTACGGAGACGCACGGCTTATAACCGGGGTGGAATGCGTCTCCAGACACAGTACACAGCTGCGTCTCAGTACACTACACAGTACCCACAATGGCAAAAACAGCCTTAAAACGGTTTTCCCTCCATTTTAAGCACCAGATTACCTCAGCCAGTATAAAAAAGCGGGAAGACCGCGTGCCATTGAAGGGGCGGGGCCTTCACTATGAGCGGATCCAGCAGCTCCCATTTTCCCTCTGCAGCGAACACAGACGCTGACTGACAGGGACACGCAGCTCCTCCGGAGAGACTCCAGATTACCTCAGCGGTACCAGGGGGTCATAGCAGGGAGCGACTATTAGTGTACTAAGTCCCCTACCAGGGTACTTAGTGTGCGACCCAGCTAAGCTTGGCATTAGCGATAAGGGCGCGGTGGGGGCTGGTTCCAAATAACTCTGTCTCCCTGAAGGGCTCTTTGTGGGTTAATTGTGCTTAACCTTTTCCTGTGTGTGTGTGCTATCACATTTACATTATGTCAGGCAAAGAGTGTGTTTCTTGTACAGTGGAGTGTTCCTCTTCACCAGGGGGCTCACTACTGTGTACTCAGGGCAGTGCACCTTCCCAGAATAGCGGGGCTGAACCAGAGTGGGTTAATTCCATTAAGGGAATGATCTCAAATATTTCTACAAAGCTATCCCGCAATGAGAAAGACGCAATACTCTAGACTGTGGATGAGTTTATGAAGAGAGACTCAGTCCCCAAGACAGCGTCTCAATCCCCTCCCATTTGTCCATAAAAACAATCTCTGGCCCATATCCTGCAGTCTGACTCTGACGGGTCAGACATGGAGGAGGGTGAGATGGACTTGGGGGGGTGGGGGGATGCTACTCCATCACAGGGAACAGAGGCTCTTATAGAGGCTATCAGATGTTCTGCAAATTCCTGATAACGTGTCAGAGGAGTGTGAGGAATCTTATTTTAATGTAAAAAAAGAAGTCCTCAGTCACTTTTCCTGCGTCAAAGGAATTGAATACCCTGTTTGAAGAACCGTGGGTTAATCCTGACAAGAAGTATCAAATCCCTAAAAGGTTGCTCTCATCTTTTCCTTTTCCTCTAGAGCAGGCATTCCCAACCGCAGTCCTCAAGGCACACCAACAGTGCAGATTTTAGCGATATCCAGGCTTCAGCACAGATGGTTAAATCAAAATAACTGAGGTTCTAATTAAGTCACCTGTGCACAAGCCTGCATATCACTAAAACCAGGACTGTTAGTGTGCCTTGAGGACAGCGGTTGGGAAACACTACTCTAGAGAATAGGAAAAAATGGGAAAATCCACTGATAGTGGAACGCATCAGTCTTTAGGCTGTCACGTAAAATTGTATTGCCTGTCCCTGGTGCAGCCTCCCTAAAAGATACGGTTGAAAGTAAAATTGAGACTACACTCAAATCATTGTACACAGCTGTTGGGTTGGCCCAAATACCACTATTGCATGTGCGTGGATCACAAAAGTCATTGCTAGATGGTCAGGTAACCTAATTGAGGGGTTAGATTCCTTGTCTAGGGGGGATGTTGTTTTACTCCTGCAGCATATACAGGACTCAGCAAACTTTATGGTGGAAGCCATAAAAGAGATTGGTTTGCTTAATGCACGCACCACCGCCTATGGCAGTGTCAGCACGCTGGGGCTTGTGACTACGCCAGTGGACTGCTGATGCGGACTCCAGGAAAGGCGTGGAAGGCCTACCATTCACTGGAGAGGCCTTGTTTGGAGACTAACTAGACAAATGGATCTCCAAAGCTACTGCGGGTAAGTCTACGTATCTTCCTTCCGCAGCTCCCCCAATCAGGATAGCTTACTCGGCTTCAAATTTACAGTCCTTTCGGACAGCCAAGTTTAAAGGGAAAATACAGAGGTGCTTCTACGTCTTCCAGAGGAGCAAGAGGTAAACCATGCAAACCAGCAACTGTAGGTGCTCAGGAACAGAGCTCAGGCTCTGCTTCCTCAAAGCCTTCAGCATGACGGTGGACCATGATACCTGGAGGGCTGTCAGGTGAGAGCCCGACTAAAATTCTTCAGTCACATCTGGTCAAGTTCGTGCCGGGACCCCTGGGTCATAGATCTTGTTTCCCAGGGCTACATACTGGAGTTCCAAGACCTCCCACCTCACAGATTCTTCAAATAAGGCTTACCAGCTTCACAAGAGGCAAGTATAACTTTACAGCAGGCCATCCAAAAACTGGTACTGACTCAAGTCATAGTTCCAGTTCCACCTCATCTGCACAACTAGGGGTACTATTTCAACTTGTTTGTAGTACCGAAACCGGACGTTTCGGGAAGACCAATTCTGAACCTCAAGTCCTTGAACCCGTTCTTAAGAGTGTTCAAGTTCAAGATGGAGTCTCTGAGAGTGGTGATCTCAGGTCTAGAGGAAGAGGAATTCCTTGTGTCTCTGGATATCAAGGATGCGCACCTTCACATTCCGATCTGGCTGCCTCATCAGTCTTATCTACGGTTTGCACTGCAGGACTGTCACTACCAGTTCCAGGCCCTGCCATTTGGTCTCTCCACGGCACCGAGGGTATTCACCAAAGTGTTTTTTTTTCGCAAGCAGGGAGTGAACATAATTCCGTACCTGGACGATCTTCTGATAAAGGCGCCATCCAGGGAGAGGTTGTTGGATAGCATTGGCCTCTTAACAAAACTTCTCCAGGATCAGGGGTGGATTCTGAACCTTCCGAAATCTCCCCTAGCGCCAACACGGAGGCTTCATTTCCTGAGAATGATACTGAACACGGAGTCGCAGAAAGTGTTCCTTCCGATAGAAAAGGCATTGGTAATCCAGTCGATGGTTCGGGTTGTCCTGAAGCCAACCCGGATATCGGTGCATCTATGCATTCGCCTTCTGGGGAAAATGGTGGCCTCTTACGAGGCGCTTCAATATGGAAGGTTTCATACAAGACCCTTCTAGCTCGATCTGTTGGACAAATGGTCCGGATCGCATCTTCACATGCACCAGAGGATCCATATGTCGCCAAAGGCCAGGATCTCCCTTCTGTGGTGGCTACAGATGTTTCACCTCGGAGGTTCGGATTTCAGGACTGGATCCTGTTAACCACGGATGCAAGCCTCAGAGGTTGGGGAGCAGTCACCCAGGGGGTGCAGTTTCAAGGAAGATGGTCAAGTCAGGAAGTCACCCTTCCAATCAACATTCTGGAACTCAGGGCCATATACAATGCCCTTCTGCAGGCCTCTTATCTTCTTCACGATCGGGCCATTCAGGTCCAGTCAGACAATGTGACGGCAGTGATGTACATAACGCGACAGGGCGGAACGAAAAGCAGAGCAGCGATGTCAGAGGTGTCAAGAATTTTCCTCTGGGCAGAAAGAAACACTGTGGCGATGTCAGCGGTCTTCACTCAGGGAGTACACAACTGGGAAGAAGACCTCCTCAGCAGGCACGTACTGCACCCGAGGGAGTGGGGCCTTCACCCGGAAGTGTTCAGGTGCTTGACACGTCGGTGGGGATATCCACACATCGAGATGATGGCCTGTCGTCTCAACAAGAAGCTCAAGCGGTATTGTTCCAGGTCGAGAGACCCACAGGCAGTGGCGGTAGACGCTCTGACGACTCCATGGGTCTCTCAGATGGTGTATGTGTTTCCTCCACTTCCTCTGATCCCAAGAATTCTCAAGAGAATAAAAAGGGAAAAGGTTCAAGCAATACTCATTGCTCCGTACTGGCCAAGAAGGGCCTGGTACGTGTACCTCCTGGAGATGCTCCTCGAAGATCCGTGGCCTCTACCTCTTCACGAGGATCTTCTGCGTCTATCAGGACTTACCGCGGCTACGTTTGACGGCATGGAAGTTGAATGGCCGATTCTAGGCAGAAGAGGCGTCCCTAACAAAGTTATCCAGACTATGATCCAAGCCAGGAAGGGGGCAACGTCTAAACATTACCACCGTATTTGGAAGAAGTACGTCTATTGGTGTGAGAGCCGAAAATATTCTGCTGTGGAATTTCACCTGGGACTTTTCCTGCTTTTTCTGCAGACAGGTGTGGATGTGTGTCTACGTCTGGCCTCCATAAAAGTCCAGATTTCGGCCTTGTCCATTTTATTTTAAAAAACAATTGGCTTCTCTCCCTAGGTTCAGACATTTTTGAAAGGTGTTCTGCGCATCCAGCCTCCCACGGCACCTTGGGATCTCAATTTGGTGCGCCAGTTCCTCCAATCAGACTGGTTTGAACCGTTACAGGAGGCTGTCTTAAAGTACCTTACGTGGAAGACCGTCACACTGTTGGCCTTGGCTTCAGCAAGACGTGTGTCGGAGCTAGGGGCATTGTCTCACAAGAGTCCCTACTTAATTTTTGATGAGGACAGAGCTGAAATCAGAATTCGTCAGCATTTTCTTCCTAAGGTGGTGCCCGCGTTTCACATAAACTAACCTATTGTGGTTCCGGCTGTTACGGACCCCTCTGCTACTTCAAAGTCTTTGGATGTTGTGAGGGCTTTGAAGGTGTATGTAAAGAGAACAGCTCATCACAGGAAATCCGATTCGCTGTTCATTCTATATGATCCCAATAAAATTGGGTGTCCTGCTTCAAAGCAGACAATTGCACGCTGGATCAGGTTCACTATCCAGCATGCTTATTCCACAGCAGGTTTGCCGGTTCCAAAATCTGTACAGGCCCACTCTACTAGGTCGGTGGGTTCTTCCTGGGAGGCTGCCCGGGGGGTGTCTCGGCTTTACAGCTCTGCCGAGCAGCTACTTGGTCTGGTTCGAACACATTTGCCAAGTTCTAAAAGTTCAATACTTTGGCCTCTGAGGACCTTCAGTTTGGTCAATCAGTTCTGCAGGAACCTCAGCACTCTCACACCCGGTTTGGGAGCTTTGGTACATCCCCATGGTACTAAATAGAACCCAAGTATCCTCTAGGACGTAAGAGAAAATAGGATTTGAATTACCTACCGGTAAATCCTTTTCTCGTAGTCCATAGAGGATACTGGGCGCCCGCCCGATGCTTCGTTCTTCCTGCACTGTTACTTGGTTAAGTATAGTTGGTTCAGCCGTTGCTGTTCCTGTTTAAAGTTGGGTTAGCTCAGCTTTCCTCTGTTGTGTGTGTGCTGGTTCGGAATCTCACCACTATCTTTATCTATCCTTCTCTCAAAGTATGTCTGTAGCCTCGGGCACAGTTTCCTAGACTGAGTCTGGTAGGAGGGGCATAGAGGGAGGAGCCAGCCAACACTATCAAATTCTTAAAGTGCCCATGGCTCCTAGTGAACTCGTCTATATCCATGGTACTAAATGGAACCCCAGTATCCTCTACGGACTACGAGAAAAGGATTTACCGTTAGGTAACTAAAATCCTATTATTTCTCTTATGAAGATGAACTAGACAATTTTTTTTTCGTTTGCTTGATGATCACACCATATGTCTTATTTTGATTGTTCAATTGTCATATATTGCACCTTAATAAACCTTGTCATGCACACTCATTCTGTATTTATTTACTGATCACTGACCGTAACTTAATTTACATAGACAAGTCTGAGCGCTGCATTACGAACCATAATTATACATTAGGCCTATATCATTATTGTACTTTACAATTATTGCCTCTTCTTCTACATCTTGTATTCTCACTCACCATAAAAGCACAAAGATCTTACAGGATACATTCCATATTTAGGGCCTAATACTAATTACGTATAAAAAGCAGCCAGCCGCCTGTCATGTGCTAGATAATTGTATTAAACCTCCCCTGCAGTTGCATCAGACCCTCTGGCTGCCCTTCAGCATAACAGCTTAATTGATAAATAAAAGGCTTTATGTAACTACTTTTCTTTATTGAGGCAAAACATTTGCATTGTACATATCACCCACACATAGAAGAGGCAACTATACTAAGGGATAACTAGAAGCTAGTCCCATAAACGAAGGCTTAAATATCATGATCTTCTTTCCACAATATTATTACTGCTTTATCGATGATGGAAACGTTATTCCAGCCAACCAAAAAAAACAAACCGGCTGCAATCAAGTGCCAAATTTCCCTCAATCCACCCTCTCATGCACTATTATATATGCAGATTTCTAGCTACACACAAATGCAAAATAATTATAAGATTTTTGAACAATTAAGAGGGGTTGTACATTAAGCACTATTAAATATGACCTTAATTGAGGTCTTTAGATTTTAAAATGTATCCATTTGCAAAGTCTGAACACCCTGCTTTGTGTCAGTCACAATGAAGGATGATCTCCAGAATCCACAAACTACTGTGCTGCAGACAATGGAATTTGCCAAAAGCTACAGTCTCCTTCCATGGTAGCATATGCCTTTGTCAAACTCAGATGACCAAAGTGGTGTCATGTAAACTACCTTAACCTAAGAGCTGTCCTTCTGAACAGGCATGGTTTATTTGCATTATAGCCATAAAGGGGATGCAGTTAATTTGGCTGCTGTCGGGATCGCGGCGGTCAGGATGCCTGACAGCCGACAATGCCGAAAGCCAGAATCCCGGCGCACAGGGGCTAATCCCACTCGTGGGTGTCCACGACACCCATAGAGTGGGAATAGAACCTGTGGCCACCGAGCCCACAAGGGGACTCTTTGCGCTCGCTCCAATGCCGGAATTCTGGCAGGTGAGATGCCGCTGTCGGGATATTGACAGCAGGGAATACATATGTATTCCCCATAATGAAATAGACAACATTTCTACAGAAACTTCTCATTTTTTTGTGGAACACTGAACAATAGAACAACAAAAACACACTTGGAGGTTTATTATGAAGAGTTGGATTGTAAAACCAAACACGTGCGAGTGTGTTTATGCCCCCTTTTTAAAAAAAAAAGACAATGCTTTGTCTAGTAAGACACAGCTAGTAAAAGCATTGCCCTTTAAAATATCAGGCATAAACACTCAGAAGTTTTGGGTTATACAACCCAACTCTTCATACATATCCCCCTGGTGTCTTATAGGAGTGGTTATTTCACATATTTTCATCTAAACACTGTTTTTTACCCTCACAGAAGCTCAAGTGTGATTATGGGGAATAGCCTCAAATTGGCAATATACTGTACTAAAATGTATGCTCAGCCTTTGCCACAGGGGTCTCCGGTTAAGTACAACTAGAATATGAGTTTAAACCAAAAGGTGGCAGGTTACACACAGTCTGTTTCTTTGCATCACATAACTGACCGACTGATCAAAACATGAGTGAAAAAAAAGAGAAAATAAGAATTTACTTACCGATAATTCTATTTCTCGGAGTCCGTAGTGGATGCTGGGGTTCCTGAAAGGACCATGGGGAATAGCGGCTCCGCAGGAGACAGGGCACAAAAAGTAAAGCTTTAGGATCAGGTGGTGTGCACTGGCTCCTCCCCCTATGACCCTCCTCCAAGCCTCAGTTAGGATACTGTGCCCGGACGAGCGTACACAATAAGGAAGGATTTATGAATCCCGGGTAAGACTCATACCAGCCACACCAATCACACTGTACAACCTGTGATCTGAACCCAGTTAACAGTATGATAACAGCGGAGCCTCTGAAAGATGGCTCACAACAATAATAACCCGATTTTTGTAACTATGTACAAGTATTGCAGATAATCCGCACTTGGGATGGGCGCCCAGCATCCACTACGGACTCCGAGAAATAGAATTATCGGTAAGTAAATTCTTATTTTCTCTATCGTCCTAGTGGATGCTGGGCTTCCTGAAAGGACCATGGGGATTATACCAAAGCTCCCAAACGGGCGGGAGAGTGCGGATGACTCTGCAGCACCGAATGAGAGAACTCCAGGTCCTCCTTAGCCAGGTTATCAAATTTGTAGGATTTTACAAACGTGTTTGCCCCTGACTAAATAGCCGCTCGGCAAAGTTGTAAAGCCGAGACCCCTCGGGCAGCCGCCCAAGATGAGCCCACCTTCCTTGTGGAATGGGCATTTACATATTTTGGCTGTGGCAGGCCTGCCACAGAAATGTGCAAGCTGAATTGTATTACACATCCAACTAGCAAAAGTCTGCTTAGAAGCAAGAGCACCCAGTTTGTTGGGTGCATACAGGATAACAGCAAGTCAGTTTTCCTGACTCCAGCCGTCCTGGAACCTATATTTTCAGGGCCCTGACCACATCTAGCAACTTGGAGTCCTCCAAGTCCCTAGTAGGCGCAAGACACCACAATAAGCTGGTTCAGGTGAAACACTGACACCACCTTAGGGAGAGAACTGGGGACGAGTCCGCAGCTCTGCCCTGTCCGAATGGACAAACAGATATGGGCTTTTTTGAGAAAAAAAAATCACCAATTTGACACTCGCCTGGTCCAGGCCAGGTCCAAGAGCATGTTCACTTTTCATGTGAGATGCTTCAAATCCACAGATTTGACTGGTTTTAAACCAATGTGTTTTGAGGAATCCCAGAACTACGTTGAGATCCCACAGTGCCACTGGAGGCACAAAAGGGGGTTGTATATGCAATACTCCCTTGACAAACTTCTGGACTTCAGGAACTGAAGCCAATTCTTTCTGGAAGAAAAATCGACAGGGCCGAAATTTGAACCTTAATGGACCCCAATTTGAGGCCCATAGACACTCCTGTTTGCAGGAAATGCAGGAATCGACCGAGTTGAAATTTCTTCGTGGGGCCTTCCTGGCCTCACACCACGCAACATATTTTCGCCACATGTGGTGATAATGTTGTGCGGTCACCTCCTTTCTGGCTTTGACCAGGGTAGGAATGACCTCTTCCTGAATGCCTTTTCCCTTAAGATCCGGCGTTCCACCGCCATGCCGTCAAACGCAGCTGCGGTAAGTCTTGGAACAGACATGGTACTTGCTGAAACAAGTCCCTTCTTAGCGGCAGAGGCCATAAGTCCTCTGTGAGCATCTCTTGAAGTTCCGGGTACCAAGTCCTTCTTGGCCAATCCGGAGCCATGAGTATAGTTCTTACTCCTCTACGTCTTATAATTCTCAGTACCTTAGGTATGAAAAGCAGAGGATGGAACACATACACCGACTGGTACACCCACGGTGTTACCAGAACGTCCACAGCTATTGCCTGAGGGTCTCTTAACCTGGCGCAATACCTGTCCCGTTTTTTGTTCAGACGGGACGCCATCATGTCCACCTTTGGTAATTCCCAACGGTTTACAATCATGTGGAAAACTTCCCCATGAAGTTCCCACTCTGCCGGGTGGAGGTCGTGCCTACTGAGGAAGTCTGCTTCCCAGTTTCCATTCCCGGAATGAAACACTGCTGACAGTGCTATCACATGATTTTAGGCCCAGCGAAAAGTCCTTGCAGTTTTTGCCACTGCCCTCCTGCTTCTTGTGCCGCCCTGTCTATTTACGTGGGCGACTGCCGTGATGTTTTATCCCACTGGATCAATACCGGCTGACCTTGAAGCAGAGGTCTTGCTAAGCTTAGAGCATTATAAATTTACCCTTAGCTATATTTATGTGGAGAAAAGTCTCCAGACTTGATCACACTCCCTGGAAATTTTTTCCTTGTGTGACTGCTCCCCAGCCTCTCGGGCTGGCCTCCGTGGTCACCAACATCCAAAACTGAATGCCGAATCTGCGGCCCTCTAGAAGATGAGCACTCTGTAACCACCACAGGAGAGACACCCTTGTCCTTGGATATAGGGTTATCCGCTGATGCATCTGAAGATGCGATCCGGACCATTTGTCCAGCAGATCCCACTGAAAAGTTCTTGCATGAAATCTGCCGACTGGAATTGCTTCGAAGGAAGTCACCATTTTTTTTACCATGGCCCTTGTGCAATGATGCACTGATTTTAGGAGGTTCCTGACTAGCTCGGATAACTCCCTGGCTTTCTCTTCCGGGAGAAACACCTTTTTCTGGACTGTGTCCAGAATCATCCCTAAGCACAGGAGACTTGTTGTCGGGATCAGCTGCGATTTTGGAATATTTAGAATCCACCCCTGCTGTTGTAACAGTATCCGAGATAGTGCTACTCCGACCTCCAACTGTTCCCTGGACTTTGCCCTTATCAGGAGATCGTCCAAGTAAGGGATAATTAAGACGCCTTTTCTTCGAAGAAGAACCATCATTTCGGCCATTACCTTGGTAAAGACCCGGGGTGCCGTGGACAATCCAAACGGCAGCGTCTGAAACTGATAGTGACAGTTCTGTACCACGAACCTGAGGTACCCTTAGTGATAAGGGCAAATTTGGGACATGGAGGTAAGCATCCCTGATGTCTCGGGACACCATATAGTCCCCTTCTTCCCGGTTCGTTATCACTGCTCTGAGTGACTCCATCTTGATTTGAACCTTTGTAAGTGTTCAAATTTTTTTAGATTTAGAATAGGTCTCACCTAGCCTTCTGGCTTCAGTACCACAATATAGTGTGGAATAATACCCCTTTTCTTGTTGTAGGAGGGGTAATTTAATTATCACCTGCTGGGAATACAGCTCGTGAATTGTTTCCCATACTGCCTCCTTGTCGGAGGGAGACCTTGGTAAAGCAGACTTCTGGAACGCTTCTGTTCCTGGGAATGGGCTGCCTGCTGCAGTCTTCTTCCCTTTCCTCTATCCCTGGGCAGATATGACTCTTATAGGGACGAAAGGACTGAAGCTGAAAAGACGGTGTCTTTTTCTGCAGAGATGTGACTTAGGGTAAAAAACGGTGGATTTTCCAGCAGTTGCCGTGGCCACCAGGTCCGATGGACCGACCCCAAATAACTCCTCTTCCTTTATACGGCAATACACCTTTGTGCCGTTTGGAATCTGCATCACCTGACCACTGTCGTGTCCATAAACATCTTCTGGCAGATATGGACATCGCACTTACTCTTGATGCCAGAGTGCAAATATCCCTCTGTGCATCTCGCATATATAGAAATGCATCCTTTAAATGCTCTATAGTCAATAAAATATTGTCCCTGTCAAGGGTATCAATATTTTTAGTCAGGGAATCCGACCAAGCCACCCCAGCTCTGCACATCCAGGCTGAGGCGATCGCTGGTCGCAGTATAACACCAGTATGTGTGTATATACTTTTTATGATATTTTCCAGCCTCCTGTCAGCTGGCTCCTTGAGGACGGCCCTATCTATAGACGGTACCGCCACTTGTTCTGATAAGCGTGTGAGCGCCTTATCCACCCTAAGGGGTGTTTCCCAACGTGCCCTAACTTCTGGCGGGAAAGGGTATACCGCCCATATTTTCTATCGGGGGGAACCCACGCATCATCACACACTTCATTTAATTTATCTGATTCAGGAAAAACTACGGTAGTTTTTTCACATCCCTCATAATACCCTCTTTTGTGGTACTTGTAGTATCAGAAATATGTAACACCTCCTTCATTGCCCTTAACGTGTGGCCCTAATAAGGAATACGTTTGTTTATTCACCGTCGACACTGGATTCAGTGTCCCTGTCTGTGTCGACCGACTAAAGTAAACGGGCGTTTTAAAACCCCTGACGGTGTTTTTGAGACGTCTGGACCGGTACTAATTGTTTGTCGGCCGTCTCATGTCGTCAACCGACCTTGCCGCGTGTTGACATTATCACGTAATTCCCTAAATAAGCCATCCATTCCGGTGTCGACTCCCTAGAGAGTGACATCACCATTACAGGCAATTGCTCCGCCTCCTCACCAACATCGTCCTCATACATGTCGACACACACGTACCGACACACAGCACACACACAGGGAATGCTCTAATAGAGGACAGGACCTACTAGCCCTTTGGAGAGACAGAGGGAGAGTTTGCCAGCACACACCAAAAACGCTATAATTATATAGGGACAACCTTATATAAGTGTTTTCCCTTATAGCATCTTTTTTATATATTTCTAACGCCAAATTAGTGCCCCCCCTCTCTGTTTTAACCCTGTTTCTGTAGTGCAGTGCAGGGGAGAGCCTGGGAGCCTTCCCTCCAGCCTTTCTGTGAGGGAAAATGGCGCTGTGTGCTGAGGAGATAGGCCCCGCCCCTTTTTCGGCGGCCTCGTCTCCCGCTCTTAACGGATTCTGGCAGGGGTTAAATATCTCCATATAGCCCCCGGAGGCTATATGTGAGGTATTTTTAGCCAAAAATAGGTTTTCATTGCCTCCCAGGGCGCCCCCCTTCCAGCGCCCTGCACCCTCAGTGACTGCCGTGTGAAGTGTGCTGAGAGGAAATGGCGCACAGCTGCAGTGCTGTGCGCTACCTTAAGAAGACTGAGGAGTCTTCATGCCGCCGATTCTGGACCTTCTTCTTGTTTCAGCATCTGCAAGGGGGCCGGCGGCGAGGCTCCGGTGACCATCCAGGCTGTACCTGTGATCGTCCCTCTGGAGCTAATGTCCAGTAGCCAAAGAAGCCAATCCATCCTGCACGCAGGTGAGTTCACTTCTTCTCCCCTAAGTCCCTCGTTGCAGTGATCCTGTTGCCAGCAGGACTCACTGTAAAATAAAAAACCTAAGCTAAACTTTTCTAAGCAGCTCTTTAGGAGAGCCACCTAGATTGCACCCTTCTCGGCCGGGCACAAAAATCTAACTGAGGCTTGGAGGAGGGTCATAGGGGGAGGAGCCAGTGCACACCACCTGATCCTAAAGCTTTACTTTTTGTGCCCTGTCTCCTGCGGAGCCGCTATTCCCCATGGTCCTTTCAGGAACCCCAGCATCCACTAGGACGATAGAGAAACTTTTGTAATTGGTCAGCATTTCTGCACCTATTAATTGAATTGCTCCTACCTCATCAGCAGCCACTGCATAGATATTCACTTCCTCCTCCTCCTCATTCTTCCCTCCAGCTGCCAGTTGAGCTTCTTTCTCAGATTTCCATTTCTCTATGGCCTCAGCAATTGCTGGAAAGAGGTAATGCGAGTCAATAAACATACTGTTAATGATATTCTGAGACAAATAATAAGAATTTACTTACCGATAATTCTATTTCTCGTAGTCCGTAGTGGATGCTGGGGACTCCGTCAGGACCATGGGGAATAGCGGCTCCGCAGGAGACAGGGCACAAAAAGTAAGCTTTTAGGATCACATGGTGTGTACTGGCTCCTCCCCCCATGACCCTCCTCCAAGCCTCAGTTAGGTACTGTGCCCGGACGAGCGTACACAATAAGGAAGGATATTGAACCCCGGGTAAGACTCATACCAGCCACACCAATCACACCGTATAACTTGTGATCTGAACCCAGTTAACAGTATGATAAACGTAGGAGCCTCTGAACAGACGGCTCACAACAAATAACAACCCGATTTTTTTGTAACAATAACTATGTACAAGTATTGCAGACAATCCGCACTTGGGATGGGCGCCCAGCATCCACTACGGACTACGAGAAATAGAATTATCGGTAAGTAAATTCTTATTTTCTCTAACGTCCTAAGTGGATGCTGGGGACTCCGTCAGGACCATGGGGATTATACCAAAGCTCCCAAACGGGCGGGAGAGTGCGGATGACTCTGCAGCACCGAATGAGAGAACTCAAGGTCCTCCTCAGCCAGGGTATCAAATTTGTAGAATTTTGCAAACGTGTTTGCCCCTGACCAAGTAGCAGCTCGGCAGAGTTGTAATGCCGAGACTCCCCGGGCAGCCGCCCAGGATGAGCCCACTTTCCTTGTGGAATGGGCCTTGACAGATTTAGGTTGTGGCAAGCCTGCCACAGAATGTGCAAGTTGAATTGTGCTACAAATCCAACGAGCAATCGTCTGCTTAGAAGCAGGAGCACCCATCTTGTTGGGTGCATACAATATAAGCAGTGAGTCAGACTTTCTGACTCCAGCCGTTCTTGAAATATATATTTTCAATGCCCGGACCACGTCCAACAACTTGGAATCCTCCAACTCGTTAGTAGCCGCAGGCACCACAATAGGCTGGTTCAGGTGAAACGCTGACACCACCTTAGGCAGAAAATGAGGACGCGTCCGCAGCTCTGCCCTGTCCGTATGGAAAATCAGATATGGGCTCTTATATGATAAAGCCGCCAATTCTGATACTCTCCTGGCTGAAGCCAGGGCCAGTAGCATGGTTACTTTCCATGTAAGATACTTCATCTCCACCGATTTGAGCGGCTCAAACCAATGGGATTTTAGAAAATCCAAGACTACATTAAGATCCCACGGTGCCACTGGGGGCACAACCGGGGGCTGTATATGTAGTACTCCTTTTACAAAAGTCTGGACTTCAGGAACTGAAGCCAATTCTTTCTGGAAGAAAATCGACAGGGCCGAAATTTGAACCTTAATGGACCCCAATTTGAGGCCCATAGACAATCCTGTTTGCAGGAAATGTAGGAATCGACCCAGTTGAAATTCCTCCGTGGGGGCCTTCCTGGCCTCACACCACGCAACATATTTCTCCAAATGCGGTGATAATGTTGTGCAGTCACCTCCTTCCTGGCCTTTACCAGTGTAGGAATGACCTCTTCCGGAATGCCTTTTTCCTTTAGAATTCGGCGTTCAACCGCCATGCCGTCAAACGCAGCCGCGGTAAGTCTTGGAATAGACACGGTCCCTGCTGAAGCAGGTCCCGTCTTAGAGGTAGAGGCCACGGATCCTCCGTGAGCATCTCTTGAAGCTCCGGGTACCAAGTTCTTCTTGGCCAATCCGGAGCAACTAGTATCGTTCTTACTCCCTTTTGCCGTATAATTCTCAGTACTTTTGGTATGAGAGGCAGAGGAGGGAACACATACACTGACTGGAACACCCACGGTGTTACCAGAGCGTCCACAGCTATTGCCTGAGGATCTCTTGACCTGGCGCAATACCTGTCCAGTTTTTTGTTGAGGCGGGACGCCATCATATCCACCATTGGTTTTTCCCAACGGTTCACAATCATGTGGAAGACTTCTGGATGAAGTCCCCACTCTCCCGGGTGTAGATCGTGTCTGCTGAGGAAGTCTGCTTCCCAGTTGTCCACTCCCGGAATGAATACTGCTGACAGTGCTATCACATGATCTTCCGCCCAGCGAAGAATCCTTGCAGCTTCTGCCATTGCTGTCCTGCTTCTTGTGCCGCCCTGTCTGTTTACGTGGGCGACTGCCGTGATGTTGTCCGACTGGATCAACACCGGCTGACCCTGAAGCAGGGGTTTTGCCAGACTTAGAGCATTGTAAATCGCTCTTAGCTCCAGTATATTTATGTGAAGAGACATCTCCAGGCTTGACCATACTCCCTGGAAGTTTCTTCCTTGTGTGACCGCTCCCCAGCCTCTCAGACTGGCATCCGTGGTCACCAGGACCCAGTCCTGTATGCCGAATCTGCGGCCCTCTAACAGATGAGCACTCTGCAACCACCACAGAAGAGACACCCTTGTCCGTGGCGATAAGGTTATCCGCTGATGCATCTGCAGATGCGATCCGGACCATTTGTCCAGCAGATCCCACTGAAAAGTTCGTGCGTGGAATCTGCCGAATGGAATCGCTTCGTAAGAAGCCACCATCTTTCCCAGGACTCTTGTGCATTGATGCACAGACACTGTCCCTGGTTTTAGGAGGTTCCTGACAAGTTCGGATAGCTCCCTGGCTTTCTCCTCCGGAAGAAACACCTTTTTCTGAACCGTGTCCAAAATCATTCCCAGGAACAGCAGACGTGTCGTCGGGGTCAACTGAGATTTTGGAAAATTCAGAATCCACCCGTGTTGTTGCAGCACTAGTTGGGTTAGTGCTACTCCGTCCTCCAGCTGTTCTCTGGATCTTGCCCTTATCAGGAGATCGTCCAAGTAAGGGATAATTAATACGCCTCTTCTTCGTAGAAGGATCATCATTTCGGCCATTACCTTGGTAAAGACCCGAGGTGCCGTGGACAATCCAAACGGCAGCGTCTGAAACTGATAATGACAGTTTTGCACCACGAACCTGAGGTACCCTTGATGTGAAGGGCAAATTGGGACATGCAGGTAAGCGTCCTTTATGTCCAGGGACACCATAAAGTCCCCTTCTTCCAGATTCGCTATCACTGCTCTGAGTTACTCCATCTTGAACTTGAATTTTTGTATGTACAGGTTCAAAGATTTGAGATTTAGAATAGGTCTTACCGAGCCGTCCGGCTTCGGTACCACAAATAGCGTGGAGTAATACCCCTTTCCCTGTTGTAGGAGGGGTACCTTGACTATCACCTGCTGAGCAAACAGCTTGTGAATGGCTTCCAATACCGTCGCCCTGTCTGAGGGAGACGTTGGCAAAGCAGACTTTAGGAACCGGCGAGGGGGAGACTTCTCGAATTCCAACCTGTAACCCTGAGATACTACCTGTAGAATCCAGGGGTCCACCTGTGAGCAAGCCCACTGTGCGCTGAAACTCTTGAGTCGACCCCCCACCGTTCCTGAGTCCACTTGTAAGGCCCCAGCGTCATGCTGAGGGCTTTGCAGAACCCTGGGAGGGCTTCTGTTCCTGGGCAGGGGCTGCTTGCTGCCCTCTCTTACCCCTTCCTCTGCCCCGAGGCAGATATGACTGTCCTTTTGTCCGCTTGTTCTTATAGGAACGAAAGGACTGCGGCTGAAAAGACGGTGTCTTTTTCTGTTGGGAGGGGGTCTGAGGTAAAAAAGTGGATTTTCCGGCAGTTGCCGTAGCCACCAGATCCGATAGACCGACGCCAAATAAATCCTCCCCTTTATACGGCAATACTTCCATATGTCGTTTGGAATCCGCATCACCTGACCACTGTCGCGTCCATAAACTCCTTCTGGCAGATATGGACATTGCATTTACTCTCGATGCCAGAGTGCAAATATCTCTCTGCGCATCTCGCATATAAAGGAAAGCATCCTTTAATTGCTCTATAGTCAATAAAATACTGTCCCTATCCAGGGTATCAATATTTTCAGTCAGGGAATCCAACCAGACGACCCCAGCACTGCACATCCAGGCTGAGGCGATGGCTGGTCGCAGTATAACACCAGTATGAGTGTATATACTTTTCAGGGTAGTTTCCAGCCTCCTATCAGCTGGATCCTTGAGGGCGGCCGTATCAGGAGACGGTAACGCCACTTGTTTTGATAAGCGTGTGAGCGCCTTATCCACCCTAGGGGGTGTTTCCCAGCGCGCCCTAACCTCTGGCGGGAAAGGGTATAATGCTAATAACTTTTTTGAAATTAGCATTTTTCTATCTGGGTTAACCCACGCTTCATCACATACATCATTTAATTCCTCTGATTCAGGAAAAACTACAGGTAGTTTTTTCACCCCCCACATAATACCCCTTTTTGTGGTACTTGTAGTATCAGAGATATGCAAAGCCTCCTTCATTGCCGTGATCATATAACGTGTGGCCCTACTTGAAAATACGTTTGTTTCATCACCGTCGACACTAGATTCAGTGTCTGTGTCTGGGTCTGTGTCGACCGACTGAGGTAAAGGGCGCTTTACAGCCCCTGACGGTGTCTGAGACGCCTGGGCAGGTACTAACTGGTTTGCCGGCCGTCTCATGTCGTCAACTGATTTTTGTAATGTGCTGACATTATCACGTAATTCCATAAACAAAGCCATCCATTCCGGTGTCGACTCCCTGGGGGGTGACATCACCATTATCGGCAATTGCTCTGCCTCCACGCCAACATCGTCCTCATACATGTCGACACACACGTACCGACACACAGCAGACACACAGGGAATGCTCTTATCGAAGACAGGACCCCACTAGCCCTTTGGGGAGACAGAGGGAGAGTTTGCCAGCACACACCCAAGCGCTATAATATATATGGGAACAACCCTATATAAGTGATGTTCCTTATAGCCGCTTAAATATATAAAAATATCGCCAAAATATGCCCCCCCTCTCTGTTTTACCCTGTTTCTGTAGTGCAGTGCAGGGGAGAGTCCTGGGAGCCTTCCTCACAGCGGAGCTGAGCAGGAAAATGGCGCTGTGTGCTGAGGAGAGTAAGCCCCGCCCCCTATTCCGGCGGGCTTTTCTCCCGGAGTTTTAGACATTTGGCATGGGTTAAATACATACATATAGCCTTAATGGCTATATGTGATGTATTCTTTTGCCATAAAAGGTATTATATATATTGCTGCCCAGGGCGCCCCCAGCAGCGCCCTGCACCCTCCGTGACCGTCTGGTGTGAAGTGTGTGACAACAATGGCGCACAGCTGCAGTGCTGTGCGCTACCTTCATGAAGACTGAAGAGCCTTCTGCCGCCTGTTTCCGGACCTTCAGTCTTCAGCATCTGTAAGGGGGGTCGGCGGCGCGGCTCCGGGACGAACCCCAGGGTGAGACCTGTGTTCCGACTCCCTCTGGAGCTAATGGTGTCCAGTAGCCTAAGAATCCAATCCATCCTGCACGCAGGTGAGTTGAAATTCTCTCCCCTAAGTCCCTCGATGCAGTGAGCCTGTTGCCAGCAGGACTCACTGAAAATAAAAAACCTAAAAAACTTTTTCTAAGCAGCTCTTTAGGAGAGCCACCTAGATTGCACCCTGCTCGGACGGGCACAAAAACCTAACTGAGGCTTGGAGGAGGGTCATGGGGGGAGGAGCCAGTACACACCATGTGATCCTAAAAGCTTACTTTTTGTGCCCTGTCTCCTGCGGAGCCGCTATTCCCCATGGTCCTGACGGAGTCCCCAGCATCCACTTAGGACGTTAGAGAAAATAGGATTTTAATACCTACCGGTAAATCCTTTTCTCTTAGTCCGTAGAGGATGCTTCAAGAACCATGGGGTATAGACGGGATCCGCAGGAGACATGGGCACACTTTAAGACTTTGAATGGGTGTGAACTGGCTCCTCCCTCTATGTCCCTCCTCCAGACTCCAGTTATAGGAACTGTGCCCTGGAGACGGACATTTTGAGGAAAATGATTTAATTAATTTAAACTAAGGTGAGATACATACCAGCTCCCACCACCAACACGCCGTACAACATGGCATTCAACAAAAAGGCATGCAACGGCATGACCAACAGCAGTCACAGAGTTGACTGAACTCAACGCAACATGAGCGTAACAATAACCAAACTGCAGATACAGCCCACACTGGGACGGGCACCCAGCATCCTCTACGGACTAAGAGAAAAGGATTTACCGGTAGGTATTAAAATCCTATTTTCTCATACGTCCTAGAGGATGCTGGGGATGCTTCAAGAACCATGGGGTTTAAACCAAAGCTCTAGAACGGGCGGGAGAGTGCGGATGACTCTGCAGCACCGATTGACCAAACAAGAGGTCCTCCTCAGCCAGGGTATCAAACTTGTAAAATTTTGCTAAGGTGTTTGATCCCGACCAAGTAGCAGTTCGGCAAAGCTGTAATGCCGAGACCCCTCAGGTAGCCGCCCAGGATGAGCCCACCTTTCTGGTAAAATCAGGATTTTGGTACTTACCGATAAATCCCTTTCTCCGATTCCACAGGGGCCACTGGAGCGTAGTTACAATGGGGAAATAGTAGGCAGTAATTGGGAGCTGGCACTTTAAAATTCTCACTGTGGCTAGCTCCTCCCCTACTATCTCCCCTCCAAGCCAGTCTACGTAAAACTGTGCCCGAGGAGAGCTGGAATAAACAAACCGTAAGGTTTGCCTGGAACAGAACCTAACAAACAACCGGCTAGCCCGAACTCAACAAGCAGTCATATGGTGATCTGCAAACTGTTAAGCAAAAAATAAGAATTTACTCACCGGTAATTCTATTTCTCGTAGTCCGTAGTGGATGCTGGGAACTCCATAAGGACCATGGGGAATAGCGGGCTCCGAAGGAGGCTGGGCACTCTAGAAAGATTTATGACTACCTGGTGTGCACTGGCTCCTCCCACTATGACCCTCCTCCAAGCCTCAGTTAGGACACTGTGCCCGGACGAGCTGACATAATAAGGAAGGATTTTGAATCCCGGGTAAGACTCATACCAGCCACACCAATCACACTGTACAACTCGTGATACTATATCCAGTTTGACAGTATGAAAAATAACTGAGCCTCTCAACAGATGGCTCAACAATAACCCTTTAGTTAACAATAACTATTTACAAGTATTGCAGACAATCCGCACTTGGGATGGGCGCCCAGCATCCACTACGGACTACGAGAAATAGAATTACCGGTGAGTAAATTCTTATTTTCTCTGACGTCCTAGTGGATGCTGGGAACTCCGTAAGGACCATGGGGATTATACCAAAGCTCCCAAACGGGCGGGAGAGTGCGGATGACTCTGCAGCACCGAATGAGAGAACTCTAGGTCCTCCTCAGCCAGGGTATCAAATTTGTAAAATTTTGCAAACGTGTTTGCCCCTGACCAAGTAGCTGCTCGGCAAAGTTGTAAAGCCGAGACCCCTCGGGCAGCCGCCCAAGATGAGCCCACTTTCCTTGTGGAATGGGCATTTACAGATTTTGGCTGTGGCAGGCCTGCCACAGAATGTGCAAGCTGAATTGTACTACAAATCCAGCGAGCAATAGTCTGCTTAGAAGCAGGAGCACCCAGCTTGTTGGGTACATACAGGATAAACAGCGAGTCAGATTTTCTGACTCCCGCCGTCCTGGAAACATATTTTCAGGGCCCAGACAACGTCTAGCAACTTGGAATCCTCCAAATCCTTAGTAGCCGCAGGCACCACAATAGGCTGGTTCAGGTGAAACGCTGACACCACCTTAGGTAGAAACTGGGGACGAGTCCTCAATTCTGCCCTATCCATGTGGAAAATCAGATAAGGGCTTTTACATGATAAAGCCGCCAATTCTGACACTCGCCTGGCTGAAGCCAAGGCCAATAACATGACCACTTTCCACGTGAGATATTTTAGATCCACGGTTTTAAGTGGCTCAAACCAATGTGATTTTAAGAAACTCAACACCACGTTGAGATCCCAAGGTGCCACAGGGGGCACAAACGGGGGCTGAATATGCAGCACTCCTTTCACAAATGTCTGAACTTCAGGTACTGAAGCTAGTTCTTTTTGAAAGAAAATCGACAGAGCCAAGATCTGTACTTTAATGGAGCCTAGCTTTAGGCCCATATTCACTCCTGCTTGCAGGAAATGCAGAAATCGACCCAGCTGAAATTCCTCTGTTGGGGCCTTTTTTGCCTCGCACCATGCAACATATTTCCGCCATATGCGGTGATAATGCTTTGCCGTAACATCTTTCCTGGCCTTAATAAGCGTAGGAATGACTTCTTCCGGAATACCCTTTTCCTTCAGGATCCGGTGTTCAACCGCCATGCCGTCAAACGCAGCCGCGGTAAGTCTTGGAACAGACAGGGCCCCTGCTGTAGCAGGTCCTGTCTGAGCGGTAGAGGCCACGGGTCCTCTGAGAGCATCTCTTGAAGTTCCGGGTACCACGCTCGTCTTGGCCAATCCGGAACCACGAGAATTGTGTTTACTCCTCGCTTTCTTATTATTCTCAATACCTTTGGTATGAGAGGCAGAGGAGGGAACACATAAACCGACTGGTACACCCACGGTGTCACTAGAGCGTCCACAGCTATCGCCTGAGGGTCCCTTGACCTGGCGCAATATCTTTTTAACTTTTTGTTGAGGCAGGACGCCATCATGTCCACCTGTGGTTTTTCCCAACGGTTTACCAGCATCTGGAAAACTTCTGGATGAAGTCCCCACTCTCCCGGGTGGAGGTCATGTCTGCTGAGGAAGTCTGCTTCCCAGTTGTCCACTCCCGGAATGAACACTGCTGACAGTGCTAGTACATGATTCTCCGCCCATCGGAGAATTCTTGTGGCTTCTGCCATCGCCATCCTGCTTCTTGTGCCTCCCTGTCGATTTACATGGGCGACTGCCGTGATGTTGTCTGACTGGATCAGCACCGGCTGGTGTAGGAGCAGGGATTTTGCTTGACTTAGGGCATTGTAGATGGCCCTTAGTTCCAGAATATTTATGTGAAGGGAAGTCTCCTGACTCGACCATAGTCCTTGGAAGTTTCTTCCCTGTGTGACTGCCCCCCAGCCTCGAAGGCTGGCATCCGTTGTCACCAGGACCCAGTCCTGTATGCCGAACCTGCGGCCCTCTAGAAGATGGGCACTCTGCAGCCACCACAGTAGAGACACCCTGGTTCTTGGAGACAGGGTTATTAAGCGATGCATCTGAAGATGCGATCCGGACCACTGGTCCAACAGGTCCCACTGAAAGATTCTGGCATGGAACCTGCCGAAGGGAATTGCTTCGTAAGAAGCCACCATCTTTCCCAGGACCCGCGTGCAGCGATGCACTGATACCTGTTTTGGTTTCAGGAGGTCTCTGACTAGAGATGACAACTCCCTGGCTTTCTCCTCCGGGAGAAACACTTTTTTCTGGACTGTATCCAGAATCATACCCAGGAACAGTAGCCGTGTCGTCGGAACCAGCTGTGACTTTGGGATATTCAGAATCCAGCCGTGCTGGTGCAGCACCTCCTGAGATAGTGCTACTCCCACCAACAAGTGTTCCTTGGACCTCGCTTTTATTAGGAGATCGTCCAAGTACGGGATAATTAAAACTCCCTTTTTCGAAGGAGTATCATCATTTCTGCCATTACCTTGGTAAACACCCTCGGTGCCGTGGACAGTCCAAATGGCAGCGTCTGGAATTGGTAATGGCAATCCTGTACCACAAATCTGAGGTACTCCTGGTGAGGATGGTAAATGGGGACATGCAAGTAAGCATCCTTGATGTCCAGGGATACCATGTAATCCCCCTCGTCCAGGCTTGCAATAACCGCCCTGAGCGATTCCATCTTGAACTTGAATTTTTTTATGTATGTGTTCAAGGATTTCAAATTTAAAATGGGTCTCACCGAACCGTCCGGTTTCGGTACCACAAATAGTGTGGAATAGTAACCCCGGCCTTGTTGAAGTAGGGGTACCTTGATTATCACCTGCTGGGAATACAGCTTGTGAATTGCCGCTATCACCGCCTCCCTGTCTGAGGGAGCAATCGGCAAGGCAGATTTTAGGAACCGGTGGGGTGGAGGCGCCTCGAATTCCAGTTTGTACCCCTGAGATACTATTTGAAGGATCCAGGGATCCACCTGTGAGCGAGCCCACTGATCGCTGAAATTCTTGAGGCGGCCCCCCACCGTACCTGGCTCCGCCTGTGGAGCCCCACCGTCATGCGGCGGACTTGGAAGAAGAAGCGGGGGGAGGACTTTTGCTCCTGGGAACCTGCTGTTTGTTGCAGCCTTTTTCCCCTACCTCTGCCTCTGGACAGAAAGGACCCGCCTTTTCCACGCCTGTTTTTCTGGGTCCGAAAGGACTGAACCTGATAAAACGGCGCCTTCTTAGGCTGTGAGGGGACATGGGGTAAAAATGCTGACTTCCCAGACGTTGCTGTGGAAACTAGGTCCGAGAGACCATCCCCAAATAATTCCTCACCCTTATATGGCAAAACTTCCATGTGCCTTTTAGAATCTGCATCTCCTGTCCACTGGCGAGTCCATAAGCCTCTCCTAGCAGAAATGGACAATGCACTTACTTTAGATGCCAGTCGGCAGATTTCCCTCTGTGCATCTCTCATATACAAGACTGAGTCTTTGATATGGTCTATGGTTAGCAGGATCGTGTCTCTGTCTAATGTGTCAATATTTTCTGACAGTTTATCTGACCACGCAGCGGCAGCACAGCACATCCAAGCTGACGCAATAGCTGGCCTAAGTATAATGCCTGAGTGTGTATATACAGACTTCAGGATCGCCTCCTGCTTTCTATCAGCAGGTTCCTTGAGGGCGGCCGTATCCGGAGATGGTAGTGCCACCTTTTTAGACAAACGTGTGAGCGCTTTATCCACCCTAGGAGGTGTTTCCCAACGTGACCTATCCTCTGGCGGGAAAGGGAACGCCATTAGTACCTTCTTAGGAATTACCAATTTTTTATCAGGGAAAGCCCACGCTTCTTCACACACTTCATTTAATTCATCTGATGGGGGAAAAACTACAGGTAGTTTTTTCTCCCCAAACATAATACCCTTTTTAGTGGTACCTGTATTTATATCAGAAATGTGTAACACCTCTTTCATTGCCTCAATCATGCAGTGAATGGCCTTAGTGGGCATCAGGTTAGACTCATCGTCGTCGACACTGGTGTCAGTATCAGTGTCGACATCTGGGTCTGCGGTCTGAGGTAGCGGGCGTTTTAGAGCCCCTGATGACCTGTGCGACGCCTGGACAGGCACGAGCTGAGAAGTCGGCTGTCCCACATTTGGCATGTCGTCAAATTTCTTATGTAAGGAGTCTATACGTGCACTCATTTCTTTCCATAAAGCTCAACCACTCAGGTGTCTGCCCCGCAGGGGGTGACATCCCTTCTAAAGGCATCTGCTCCGTCTCCACATCATTATCCGCATCAAACATGTCGACACAGCCGTACCGACACACCGCACACACACAGGGAATGCTCCAACAGAGGACAGGACCCACAAAAGCCCTTTGTGGGGACAGAGTGAGACTATGCCAGCACACACCAGAGCGCTATATAATGCAGGGACTAACTGAGTTATGTCCCCTATAGCTGCTTTTTCTATATAATTGTATACTGCGCCTAAATTTAGTGCCCCCCCTCTCTTTTTTACCCTTTTCTGTAGTGTAGACTGCAGGGGAGAGCCAGGGAGCTTCCTTCCAGCGGATCTGTGAAGGAGAAATGGCGCCAGTGTGCTGAGGGAGATAGCTCCGCCCCTTTTCCCGCGGACTATTCTCCCGCTTTTTCCTATATTCTGGCAGGGGTATTTTCCACATATATAGCCTCTGGGGCTATATATTGTGGTATTTTTGCCAGCCAAGGTGTTATTATTGCTTCTCAGGGCGCCCCCCCCCAGCGCCCTGCACCCTCAGTGACCGGAGTGTGAAGTGTGTGTGAGGAGCAATGGCGCACAGCTGCAGTGCTGTGCGCTACCTTGGTGAAGACTGATGTCTTCTGCCGAC